>NC_091394.1:62573239-62876364 GCF_032191515.1 Phaenicophaeus curvirostris
AGATGGCCTTTAATGAGATATAGTCTTACAGAAAGTGTTCAGCTGAGTTTTGTTTAAGAGAATGCAGCTTCTCTTTTGGTGTAGGACTTCTACTGAACTTGGCATATAAGCCTGCTTAGAGTATCTCAAGGAATCTACAATGAGAAAAAAGAAAGTTACGGAAGTCTCTAGCCCATTTTTATACCTATACTACATTATTTCTGCAGAGGAACCATGTAAAATATTTCACAAGCCAGTACAAAAAAAAGGCTCTTGCCCTTAAGAATTTATTATCACAAAAAAATAAGCAGCATAGGAAGAAAAAATGTCATACAGCAACAACACAAAAACCAGAGCAGTTGGATTTTGCCATGTGTTAGTGCAATGACTTCTGCATAAGCTACTGGCATTCACTGACGTAAAGAAAAAGTTCTTTAATTATTATTTAATTGAACTCAGTTAGTAGACAGGGAAATTTAAATTGTTGAAATTTAAAAAACCATTCCCTTGTCAATAAGTGGGTACCTGTTGTTCATCATTACACACACTGCCAATAACAGGATTATTCACTCCTACAGTTTTTACCCTATAAGAAAATGTCAGGGGTTTTTCATTTGGCTTGGTATCCCATCCCACACAATAGGTCAGACATATCCTTGAGCTTATGTTATAAGTTATAACTTATAAGTTATATTATATCATGAAATCTAATTAAGCAACTTCACTTACTTTTACAGCTATTTTCCTGTTAATATTGTGACTGTGCCCTCTGGCCCAAGCAAACTGCTGTAACATTTGTAATCCAAAACTGTTGAAATTCAAGATCATCTCCTCCATCAAAAATAATTAGTCATATAGTTTTATGAAGTTTTCACCAATCTTGAGCTTTGGACAAAATATTTTGTTGTATTTTTTGAACTGCAATGAGCTTATTTCAGCACAGAAATTCAGTTTTATCAATAGAAAAAGGCTCAGCATTCCCAAAATTTGAGAAGATACTACAAACTCTTTCCTATACTCAGCCCCCCCGCGCATGCCAGGCAGAAGCATTAATTCATTCAGTGGTAATAAGTAACAGTTTATCACAACAGACTTACCTGTTTGTGCAAAGAAATCAAAACTGAGCATGGACACCCAACCAAAGGTCTCTTTCCACTTTACCAAACCATCCTCTAGTCTGTCCACTTAAGTCCTTGGATTTCTGATGTTCACCCACTTATTTAACCCTATGGGATCAATCGTGTTCTCTGAGGGTGCTGAAGAGATATCATTCAACAGCAGTAAATGAAAAAGAATCTGCCAGACAGTTAAACCATTGCCTGAGATCTCAGCAACTCTCCCTTGCATGCTACCACCTAGCTTGACTAAAATAACCTCCAATGCTACAGTATCACTCAGTCTCCATAAGTTTTGATCTAACTAGGCTGAACACATTTAGGTAGCCAGTACTATACATTACTGGGCTGAGTTTCAAGTTCTTTGTTCACCATATGGAGGCAATCATAACAAGACACAAAAGCATGCAGAGTAAGGGGGGGGCTGTCTCATATCTCCAATAAAATTTTGCCAAAGTGTGTCAATCTCAGCACAAGTTGCAAAGACACATAAAAAGGAAACATATTCATGAGTGCACCACAACAAGGCAAAGCTCGGATGATGTTGATACCAAAACAGAGGTCTTTGTTGGGTCTGTTGATCAAAGCAAGATTCTATAACAGATTGGCTTTGTGAAAATGGAAATAACCAGTCAAAGTAAATTTCAAAATAGACACTGGAGCTACATACATTATCATCATTCTAAGCACATGCAAAATTAAGATTGACCTCCCAGTACTTAAAGCAAAACCTAAGTTTTCCTTGCAAAGTAATTACAAAAAGTAGACAGGACATACAGAAAGTATGAACCCACACTGGCACAAGATATCTATTGAAAGATATAAGATGAAGTGAAGTGGTATAACTGTCTACATAACAGTGTTCAAAAGCTATTCTTAAAGAATTTGATGAGGCAGTTAGCAATCTGCAAGGCTCTAAGAATATAATGTATCACAGTTGCAGAGATTTCAGCGTGCCATCAAAATGCTTGCTCTGTTAGTACTAGGAGATAGAGTCTGAACTTGAGTGAATGATAAAGTGAGAAGTTACTGGGCACATTCACACGTCAATTGGCTGGAGCAGTAGTCATGTTGCCATAACAAAGCCAACAGTAAAAGATTGTCAAAATCTATAAGATTTCAACATGATTATCAAATATTATCATTAGCCAATAATGACAGCTGATACAGAGTAGACCCTGACACTCAAAAATATTGTGATTTCCAAATGCAAGACATAAGTAATACACACTGAGGAAGAGTCTCCAAACTGAGCAACTTCCTATGCCTTCCTGGTACCTGCCTACACAGATGACTTATTTTTAGACCTGTACCAGTCTTAGAGGTCACAGTCCTATAGCAGTAGATTAAGTCCTAACATTTATTGTCTTAATTCTTTGTGTTCCATCTGTCTTGCAAGCAAGCATTCATAACCCAGAATACTACATACACATAATCTCCATATGAATATCCCTTGCCCCAAAATATACAAGCTTAAATTTTTAATAAATCATTAAGGGAATGTTTGCAATGCTTCAGTACAGAAAAGAAAGTAATTTTCCATTTTTCATGTCTTTTGAAGCTTTGATCGTCCAAGGCACCACATACTTGATCCAATGTTGTGGTTCAAAACAACTTTTTGAATGCCAGATGTTTCCCATTCAGCACCAAACTGGAAAAAAAAAATCTTAAAGAGGGACTTAATCTTAAAGATTAAATCTTAAAGAGGAGACTGATGCAAAACGTGAAGTCCAAGCACAGTAAAAAAAATGGCATACGTATATTAGCTCATATGTAGGGAGCATGTCTAAATGTGAAAGTTAAAGAAGATTTTGACCTAACCTTTCATTTATACAAGGAGAACAAACTGCATGTGACAGGTTCTACTCATGTTATTTAATGCTCTAGGGGAAAACTCAGGTACTGTGACACTGGGTGTGGTAAACATTAGAACAATTTTGAAAGACACTCAGATTGCCTCTATCATAATCCATAAGCATAGATTTTTATGCAGTGGCAGCTCCAGCGAAAGAAACCAAACTCAAACAATGAACAGCATGCAGCAGAGACCCAATTGCTTCCCTACAGTAGAAATATACATATTCTTCTTGCACTCCCCTCCTTGGATTTTGGCATGGTCCACTGTGTGGAGGTCAGAAGCATGACATTCTCAGGTAAGATTTTCTCCTGTCATTATGGCACTGTCTGAAACATGTGATACTTTTCTCATTATGAAATACTAGTGCATTTTCCCATAAATTATTTGTACATTCTATTTAAACACTGTCAAATGGTACTTGGCTCAAAAGGGAACAGTGATACCTTTGATACTGAGGGCTATTCAGCACATCAGGTTTTATCCCTTCATTTCCTATATTTTTAAAGACTAATAAAAAAACTCAATATCTCCTGTGTAGGAAAACATGATGAAATAATCTGTCAGTAAATTTTTATTTTTGCCAACAAAATGAATGAGTTCTCTTACTCCTCCTTACATCACAAGGTACAGTTTCAAGGGCAATTGCATTAGGCTGTTTTGTTCCCTCCTTAATTACTGTTGCGTATAGTTATAAATAGCAGACAGAAGGTGAGCGGAAAATGACAAAACAAGTTTATTCTAAAGTCTAACATAAACCACTACAGGCTAAATATGTACAGGGAATTACACAAACAAGTGTTGAACTATATACACGTGTTATAACAGAAGGAAAGACGTTTCATACATGCAGGGAAAATCTTCCCAAAATAACTTCAACAAAAATGCCTACTTATCCTTTTCTAAACTAATGATCTAAGAGGTCTCACCACTACCTTTGTTTGAAGACTAGCACCTCCCTGAAGGTAGTCTTTTGGTGATTTCCCAGGCTCTAGAGGGTTTCCAGCTAGCTTCTCTTCTAATCTATCTTCTCAGTCCATTTAGCAGCCCTACAGTACCCAGGTATTTGTACCAAGGTAAGGCTGTCTCATCTCTGGGTATGCAGGCAATATGTATGAGTTAGTAAAGCTGCACTGAATCCTGCCTCAGAGCAATTAGTTGTACAAGCTGGTTTCTTCGGGCACCTTTCCGGCCCATGTTTCAATTGTTCTGCTGTCCCTTGTAGAAGGTTATTATGACTCAGTGAGTCACAGCAACCAACCAACCTCTTAGGCTGAATTCCTGATACGAAATAAATGTTACAAGAGTTGGACTATCAGATACAATGATGCATTGAATCTGCCATCCTCAGTTTCCATAGAGATGCCATATGGATGTCTCCTCAGGTTCCTCGGTGCCCAGCTAGAGTGGCATTCACATTGCAGAAAGAAAACTGTATTAAATCTGTGCCTTTTCTACACATACAAAGCAAAGTCAGTAGGCTCATTTAATGTTTGCTTTCTTTTGTTCAGGAATGGAAGATCTTCACAGAGGTTTGACAGTAGTTCAAAATACTTTTTTAAAAAAATAAATAATACACTAGCAGTACTAAGGTGCACCACACAAAACCTCAATCCGGAAAACTCATCCATTCATTTTGCATGAAAAGTTAAGCTTGGGAAATGCCACCTCTAAGGCACAAAATAAAATTGCAGAAGATTGCCTGAGCAGGAATCAGTGATTTTTTAGGCTCAGTCAGCCTTTGCGATGACATACCTGGACTCAATCCCTACGTTTGAATACTCTTTCCAGATGCGATCCTGTTAAACAGCTGGAATAGGATCCAAGTCTCAATTAGACACATATCTACCTGATGAAATTTCCAGAAAAAGGACTACAAAGGAGTTTCAGAAATTGGAGCAGAGTTCTTTGAGGAGATCAAGGTGAGAATACATTATTTTTAAAAAAGTTTATTTTAAAACTCCATCAAATTTGGAACTAGAGCTAGTTTATGCCTTAAACCATGAGAGTTCTATTTCTCAAAAAGTGCTTACATGCTTAATGTAACTATGACTGTTCATATCTATAAACATGAATAATCTAAAATCCTAAATTCTTATACTTTCTAATATACTGCACTTTCATAATAACCTGCACATAGATCAGCTATGAGTGATGCAGAGAATTCACTTATGCCACATTTAAATGCATCACTTTTCAGATTTGTTAAATATCTTTTTTGCTGTTATGAAGAAAGGAAAATGTGAATGTCTGGTTGACCTTCTCTCAATCATTCGTGAATTACAGATATCTAACATTTTGCTTCCACTCACCTTCTCTGAACAAATCCAAGATTCCTTTCTTTTGTCAGATAGAAGTTTGACTTATATCTAGTGAATTTCCTCATCTATCCAGAGACCTTGTATTATCTGCCTTTCAGTTCTTTATAGTCATACGGCTTATCCACTACTTTTGTGGTAAGGTGCATCAAGTGATATATATTTATATGTGGTTTTAAAATGTTTCCCCTTCTTTTCTCTTACAATTATTTATACGTGCCTCCATTTTCTTTTGCTATAGTGGTATACCAATATCATACATCAAAGAGAAATTATCATAATCTGTTACCATTTTAGCCTGGATATGCAAACTATAATTCTTAATATTCTTTGCAGTATACATTACTTCATATTTATCAATATTTAGTTCTACTTTTTTTAACTCTTCTCATATTAATTTATATTTGATTATTGTCTATACTTTATTAATAATGTCATGCTACTTACAAACCATGCCACTTACTCTTCTAATTCCTGCCACAAGACTGAAAGTAGATCTGACCTAGGCCTGGGATGAAACCCAAGGGGGAAAAGTAATTCATACAATAAAAGGTAGCATATTAATACCTGTGCCTGTCCTTGAAGGTGTCATAGCATGCCAGACAGATTTAATTCTGACATTCAAAATTCTGCTTTGTAATGTTAAGAAAATTCTTCTAACTCAGGAATTTTTTGGGGGGAACACTTCCAATCAACCCTCTTCCAAATATCTGAAGGTAAAACTATGATGTTCTTTCAGACTGGCTGCAAAGTGATCCTAACAGGGGCTGCAGTCTCTGGACCAGTGTACACATCTCCAGCTCACATTAACAATGGACATGAGAGCAACAAAATCTTCTCTCAAGTGCGTGCACACGGGGATAACACACTAACAGGAGACCAGATAGATACTACCAGATACTAATACCACTGTTAGTGGTAGATTAGATGCTACCAGATACTTCTCCCACTAACGACACAGATTTTTCCTTTTAGCACAAACATGATGACACTCAGAAACTTCGCTCCAAACACAGTACGGGAACTTTAATGGGAGCTGCCTCTTTCAATTTCTTTTTCTATTTTTTTTTTTTTTTTACATATTGATTCACAATTTGGCACCTGTTAGATGCAAAGAAATATGCTATAAAAGAGCTTTTATGATAAATTTGGAATTTCTTTTCTGAACAATATAATCTACATGGAGAAACCAAGTATATATTTTACTGTAAGTGTATTATCCTTATTTTTGTTTTGTTATGAAACGCAATGTTAACCCACCTTTCCCATTTACTAGGTTGTGTCTTGTCTTTACCTTTGTGCTACACTGGTTTCAGAGGGATATCGAAATTCAATTAACAAAGCAGAAAATTGACATTGCACATTTACGGTAAAATAAAATTATTTCAAATATGCTGGATAAAAATATCAATGCTAACTTGCATTTCAAAATGAATGGTTTATTATAAAATGACTGGATAGTCCATAGTTACAATGTCCTTCTAGACAGGAAACCTAATCATTCTTAGACCCGCAACCTTATTTTTAATTCATATAAAAAGGAGGTAAAACATAATATTTCCTAAAATTATTTTTAATAAATATTCATCTGTCAAGTAGTTTCTTAACTCCCATTTATTTATTTGAGGACTTAAAAAGAATGACTACACCGAATCCAAAAAAAAGGATACAGCTCTCCAAAGTAGGCAGGCTTTCCCACTTTCTTTTCAGACACTGAACTAATGTTTTGTCCTGGTTTAGCATTCTGAATTACTTTAAAGATATGTTGTTTAAGTTTTACTCATCATAAGTTATTTAAATAGATTACTGGAAGTTCTGTCTAAACATATGTTGCCATAGTTTCAAGTTTAAGTTTTAATGAGTTTACATTTAAAAGGAGAGATGTATGTAAAAGACAGTCAAGCTGCAGTAAAACATATATCTTAAATAAATTATTAATTTATTCTGCTTCTTCATCAGCAGTTATGACACAGACTTGCAATCAATAGAGTGTGCACAGTGATGTATGGAGAGACCTGTAGCAAGACACATTTTGTAGGCTGGCCTCGGTCGTATATCACCATCCCTAATGAAAAACTAGACACTAAAAATATTCTAGCTAACATACTCAGCTTAAGAGGATATTTAGTTTACAGATCAGCTCAGTTAGTTCAGTAAAAGATCAGTTATTTTTCTAGGTTTCTCTGTAAGCTTAAAGGTAATTATTAAAACCAAAACCATCTTGCCAGGATTTCCAGAGGTCCAGAAAACTGTTACCTGAAAAATAGTTACTAATGCTGCCTACTAAATACTAAATTTAATGTTTTTATAAAGTTTACATTTCAGGACAAAGTAGTTACTTTTTCCAAAACTTGAGCATAATACAGATTTTTTACTTAGAACTTTGCTTTGATGTACAAAAGCACCCAGAAAGCAAATACCAAGACTGTAAAAGAAACGAGGGGAGGAATAATGAAAAAATATCTTTCACTTTACCCGCAGCTGATTTCTCCTCATTTATTCTCTTCCAAGCCCACACTATTAATAAGAAACAGCAGAAACCAAATGTGTCCCAATAAAGGCAATTTGAAGGCCGAGTAGTGAGGTGTGGCCTCTGTTGGAATGAAAAATTACTTTACTATTAGCAATGAAGGATGAACATGTCGTGAAAGGGCTATATATATATATATGGTCCCCAGAAACAGAAACTTACCTCTCCCTACCCAGTGGTCTATTAACATATCTGTTAGCACGTGACTGTCAGTATCTGGCAAATAATTCTGCTACCAACCCAGTCATTATGGCAGTGAGTGCTCAGCTTATATAATAAAATACCTTTTCTGTTTGGGCACACAGGAAAATCAGGATGATTTGAACAGTTTCATTCACACAGGTGTTATCGAAGGTGAGAAGCCCTCACCTCTATTCATTACCACAGTACTTTTCTGCCTGACGAAGGACCAGGTGGTGTTAACCTTACCCATGACAAACAAAGTGCACTTCTCCCCGAGGATGCTACACTCCAGCATCCAGAAGACACATTCCAAACATTCCTGAAGGAGCCCCTGGAGCCTGAGCCATATAACACAGAGGACACCAATGTGGGGATGGAATGCTCAGGACTGGGCACCTGCTGTGGAGATCAAAACTGGCAAGACAAAATCCAGCCTTGTCTGGATGTTGCCTCGCTGTGACTTTGGAAGGGATTAAAGGGCTGGGTACAGAACCACATAGACATTACCAAGCTATTCCCACTGGTGCACGTGATGCTAACACAGGCATTTCTCTACCTTCCCAGACCAGACATTCAGGCAGCTGAAACCAGCCTGGCATGTTCGCTAAGACAAAATAGATGTTCTGTAATGCCATGTGTGTCATTATTCAGAAAATTATGGTGCCACTTCAGGTTGACATGGAGAGCATAAAAAACCTTTGTTGTCAGTCGAAGGGGAGACACTCAAGGGATGCTAAGTAACGTTAAGCAGGTAAGGCAACAAAAACTTAACTTCTGCTGTCCTTAAGACAAATAAGCATCATTTTGAGTGCCAAATGGAACAGTTTTCTTGCGTCTTGCATTCAATATATGGCCCAGAGATACACATCCACTCACGGTGTACATGAAGTAAAGGAGACCCTCAGATGCTAGGCAACACTTAGCATCCAGCTTACTGCAGTTCATTTGTTGAGGTCCTGGCAAGCTGAGAAAAATCTTGAGAGAAAGCCGTGGTCCTAGAATAACAAAAGCAGAATCTTCTAGGACATCTCTATGCCAGGGAAAAGGGAATGGCACAGATACCCCTCATCATGTGAAACTCCAACAAGTAAGCCCATATGACACAGCAGAGCTAAGCAAATGTATCAGCCTATCTCCAAGAGAAATTCAGTTGTTTGTGCAGCTCTGCACCCAGACCACGAAGACCTGCCTCCCAGCATGACCAGATGGCTGACAGTAGTCCGCAACCACCAAAGCCTTTACACACACTTATTTTAATCATGCTGATGAAATAAGTTCTCTTCAGATTTTAAAGAGCTTCAAATTTGTCTGTATTTCCTGTATCTGCCACTTATCTTTTCACAAGACTATTCCCTCATGCCCTCCAAGGGCTAAATCCATTAAAATATGCAGATGGATTGAACTGGTTGTCTGATATTTTACTTTCAAGGAGACTGTAATCCCAGGTAACCCTGTAGCCATGGATATTCTAGGTTACTGGTGACTGCAGCTTTATGTGATAATGAAGATACCTCTGTTTGTCCAGAGACTCTCTCAAATAATGGAAATCAACACAGATCCTCATTCAATAAAATAGAAATTGTCACCATTTTGCTGTGCTTCCGCCAGAGCAACATATGGTAGCACAGCTGACAAATATAATCTTTTCTTTTTTTTTCCATTTCACATGCACATTTCATTTTGCAGAATACTAAGACTTTACATAAATTGTCTGTTAACCCCTTGCAGTCACAGCATTTGCTGGTCAGGCTGCCTTGGGCTCTTGAATACTTGAAAGCTGAAGTTAAAATCCAGTTTAACAGTCAGGGAACAGTTTAGGCCTTCAGCACACAGCCTACTTTCACCTTTCACAAGGAAGGTCTACCCTTTTTTTAACCTCTCACCTACCCAAACTTTCTTTTTCAGATGAAAAAATCTGCTCTTGTTATATGAAAGCTTATTGACACAGTAAATTGATACTCAATTAACTTGATTCTTTACGTGTTTTTCAATGCCATAAGCCAAGACACACATGCCCAGGGACTTTACACTGATGTGACTCATTTACACTGATTGTATCAATTTAATTGTAAAAAAATGAACTGTGTCAACTTTGTACTGCCAGTTTAAGATACTTGTTAAGTGTTATATCCACATCTAGTTCAGCTTCTCCCCATTCTGGGCAGATAGTCCCCGGTGCAACAATCTTCAAGGCTTGGTGGCCTTTTCTGCAGCAGGATGTCTGCAAGGAGTTCTGCACATGTAGAAATCTCTTGAGCTTTCATGACTCTGCACCAGAGCTGATTCATTTTATTCATGCCACTTTTTAGCCCTTGTCTAGCCATCCTGGTAATAAACTATGAAGGCTTCACTCATATTTCTCAAGGATACAAGCAGGATTCACTTGAGTTCAACAAGGGGAGGGAGGTGTTTCTGAATTTTCAAAAGGCTTTTTGGCATCTGGTAATGAGACTGAGGTCTGAAGAGGGCATGCAGAGGAGGTATTCATATTGTCTCACTGGAAGTAGCAACTTGCTTGTGTAAGTTAGCCCAAGCTAATATACTCTTACTCTGAACCATGCTCTGGGGGATTCTTTCTCTCTCTGCTGAACATATAGGGAACCCAGAGAGACTAGTCCCTAATTTCTGTATTGTACAAGGAACCTAAAGCTGAGCAAAATGAATGAACCTAACAATGATGGTTCCATTCAGAAAAATCAGTTGCACATGGGTTATGACTTAGAGGACTCTGAAATGGACCAGCATGACTGTAAAGCAAGGCAGCTCACTGTGAGGTGAAGATACTCATTCCAAGGATTATTTATGAAGAATAAAGATTCTCATTCAAGATCAGATCAGCCCCAATTACTATTGGCTTCTTTGGTATATCTTTGCATAAATACCTAATGTAATGTCTTGACACAGATAAGGCATAAATCATAGTTCTGACCACTTCTTCAACACTTTTGCTTCCAATTTGTGAGCAGAAAAGAAAAACCTGCTTTTCACAAATGTCATTTGCATGCTGACAGTTCGCAAAAGCATACTCCAAAAAACAGTTGCTTTTAAAAACTGAGAGCACCTGCACAAGCTAAAAGGAAAGAGTGGAGGTTGAATCACAAACTTCTGACACATACATTAAGTAGTCCACAATTAAAAGCTAACACCACAGATTTCAAGACTGTTAATCTGATGTGCAACCAACAATTATGAAGGAAAGTCTACGTAGGATAAACCCAAGAGTTAAATATGACTTAACCACTCTTCCAGATTAAGACATGCTTTCCTCAAATGTTCAATATTAGCCAACAGCATCATCAGCACATCAAGCTAGATGGGGACATTCCATCTGATTCACTGTGCATGTTCCTATGAAGTGTTAATACTTTGGGATACCTCTAAACCTGAATTCTGTATTCATTAACTGGTTTATCAGCTGACTGGAGCTAAGTTTTGCCTAGAGTAGGAAGGTCTCTGCCACAGTAAAACAGTCTTGCTAATGGCATTCTACATCAAAATGTTAGACACTGTCCGAAGATGCTGATTGTTAAGGAAAATAAAATAGTTGTTGAAGCCTCTGATTTTCACTTGAATGTATGTTTTGGAACTTACTGTTTTGTTTATCTGACAAATCTTGAGCATTTGCTTACTTTCTATGTTGCCCATGTCACAGATTGATACTTTCATATTATACCTAAACAAAGTATCAGATCCTATCTCCATGAAAAACTGTATCATATTTTATTACATTCTGTAAACAAAATCTTTGGGGAAAAGAGGCACATTATGTCTTTTGCAAATCACTGCATTTTTCCAGATGTATGGTATGTTAGAAAACTGACACAAAAGATGTGAATTGAATTAACGAGCCCTGCTGCATTTCCGCCAAAGTGGACTGTTAGTTCATTTGAATAACTTTGACCTTTTTTGTTTATTGCTTTTCTAAAAAAAAAAAAACATAAAACAAAGAAAGAAAAAATAATAACCCCCCAAATCCAGAAGAAAAATCCATAGCCAATCATTATGATGACCACAAGTCTACTCAGGCACCTTGACAGCTGAATCACCATCTCACATCAAGAGATTTAGCCTTGGGCATCTGGCTGAGCTGACACACATTAGTTGGTCCTTTTTACACATTGAATGTCTTTACAGTTTTCATATTTCTTGTGGTTTCCCACTTTCAAGCTCTGCTTTGTTATAAAAGATAACATAAGATAACATACTGCATGATGCACACCATTAACACCTTCCTTGTCTTTAAGATAAAACTAGCCACAAAAGGGGGATGTTGAGATTTTTTTTTAAAAAAAACACAACTACATGTACCATACATTTAGGCAAGAATTGACAATAATAACAAACTGATAAAAGCCTAGAATTATAAAATTCACCAGAGAGTTTTCTTTTTAGTCACACCGCAGGAAGGGAAAATTAGGGAAATGTGAGAGGGGAAAAAATAAAAGGACATTATGTCCCCCTGTACTTTGAATTGCCAGGCTTTGTTTGCTTGGTGCTCTAGCAGAATGTTTCTTTTCTAATGAGATGGGAAAAATACCTTTGGGACACAGAAAAGTTCACACGTGGGCCTGATGCAGCAACCTGACTCACTTCACATGGGAATAGTCCCAACTGGTTTCATCTTCTAGTTATGACTTCAGTGATAGCCACTTTAGCTGGTTTACTCATGCAAAGAAACATTATTCCAAGTGAGCAGAGACTGTAGACTGGAAATGTCCCCCCCTGAGCTATGGCCAAATGGAAGAGAAAATGGAGGGAGGCTGAAATATAAGCTCTGAAAAGTATTTTTCAAGGCAAAGCTCACAGGGGCACATTTTTCAATGCAGTCAGAAATCTACTTAGCAGTCTCTCTGCATTTTAAAATCTCTGGAAGGCAAATGACATTTTTCTTACATTCTACCTCTCTGCCAAGATTTGTTTAACAAGACTAAAAAAGAAGAATACATAGCAGACAGGAATTAATGAAAACCCTAATGCACCAGCTTGGTCAGTTCACATTTCCTGACTAACCACTCAGGTTCCTTTGCAGCTTATCTTCAAAAAGGGTTTCCACTAAATGTCACGCTAAACCTTTCCTTTTTTCTTCTCTACAGTCTTCCCATCCACAACTATGTCTTTTGCAGTCAAAGCTGGACACTATAAGCTGCAAAACACACTGTGGTTTTGATTAACTGAATTAATTAACAAATATAAATACCAGGCATAAGGCTCGTAAATCTGCTTACCTGTGTTTATTAATTTAGACAGCAGGCAAACTTCATTCTACTTCTTGAGACTTAATATTTTACATTCAACTAATATGGCATGGTTACATCTCAGACTCTCTTTAGTAATGGGTATGTATGAGCCAGGCAATATGTACTGGGTTATTATTTTTTGTACCGACACATGGACTTAAAGAACCATAGAACAGTCTGGGTTGGAAGAGACTTCTGGAGATCATCTAGTACACTACTAAAGGAAGTTCACCTAAAGCGAACTTACCTGGCAGAAGCAGGAGGCAAAAGACCAGTTTAGGCGTTTTAGACCCTTAGTGTTTCATGAACTTTCCAAGCCAGCACTGAGGCTACAGGAGAATTGCCTCAGGGTGCATGTCCCCCAGGTGGTGGACTTCGTCTGAGGAACTGCTGGCTTCGCTGCTGAGCCCAGGGCAGGTCAGAGGAGAAGAGCTCTTAACATGGCTCTGGAACATTTTAGCCTATGGTGACACCTTAAGTTTTCCTTAAAACAAAAGGGAGGCAAATACATGGTACTGATCTTTCCATTATTGTTGCAGAAAAGCATTGCAGAAATGAATTTGTGAGAGAAGGGAAAAAAAAATTAAACTAGCTACATGAACATAATCACCGTATGAATGTGACAGCCTAGGATAAACAAATTCAGTCTTACATGTTTTCCTTACGAAATGTGGCTGATTGCGTTGAGTGTGAGTCAAAAAGTAAGAAATTGTCTTGATTCCAGAGGACAATGCATATTGATTACTACTTACAGTGAAAAAAATCCCCAAAAACAATGGGGATGATGAAGAGAAAAATTGTGAGACTGCACCAGAGAACTATTAGTGCCTGAGCAAAATGTATCAGCATGTCTATGCTAGGGCAGGAGGAACAGCAGTATTCTTCCTACTCTCTCGTAATCCTGCTGAGTCATATAGGTTTAAAGCTGGCAAATTTCACTAGTTTTCTGAAGAAAAGAAAAGAAAAGAAAAGAAAAGAAAAGAAAAGAAAAGAAAAGAAAAGAAAAGAAAAGAAAAGAAAAGAAAAGAAAAGAAAAGAGAAGAGAAGAGAAGAGAAGAGAAGAGAAGAAAAGAAAAGAAAAGAAAAGAAAAGAAAAGAAAAGAAAAGAAAAGAAAAGAAAAGAAAAGAAAAGAAAAGAAAAGAAAAGAAAAGAAAAGAAAAGAAAAGAAAAGAAAAGAAAAGAAAAGAAAAGAAAAGAAAAGAAAAGAAAAGAAAAGAAAAGAAAAGAGAAGAAAAGAGAAGAAAAGAGAAGAAAAGAAAAGAAAAGAGAAGAAAAGAGAAGAGAAGAGAAGAGAAGAGAAGAGAAGAGAAGAGAAGAGAAGAGAAGAGAAGAGAAGAGAAGAGAAGAGAAGAGAAGAGAAGAAAGAGAAGAAAAGAAAAGAAAAGAAAAGAAAAGAAAAGAAAAGAAAAGAAAAGAAAAGAAAAGAAAAGAAAAGAAAAGAAAAGAAAAGAAAAGAAAAGAAAAGAAAAGAAAAGAAAAGAAAAGAAAAGAAAAGAAAAGAAAAGAAAAGAACAGAACACTCAGTATAAGACAGATCCATACATCTTCATTCTTCATTTTCAAAAATATCTTCAAGTGGACTCCTAACTCTGTGCATTAGGACACTAATCTCAGTGATCCATAATCCTAACCATGACTCTGTATAAAGGGGTCCAGAGAGCTGTTTTGGGCCATACAATTCAAACCAGGGTTTTATTGCATCTGTGTGTTACCATCCAATTAGCATATTCATTGCATGCCCATTGTCTCCCACCAATCAGCTCAAAGGACTTCACAGATCACTGTTCAACAAAATCCATAAGAAGATGAACACCTCCTGAACAAGGTTCCTCAAGATTTTTCAATTTTTAGTATTTCAATCATACTTTTTAAATTGATGCTTCCGTTTTCAGTGAAAGATGTGGATAATAAAAAAACAAGCCTTCACAAATTTTCAGAAACAACATTCAGCCTGTTCCATTTTTAACTGTTCCTCTCAGATAAATGGAAAATACTTCCCTACTATAGCATTTCTCAAAACCAACAGTATTTTACTTGACGGTATGATCATAAAATTACAGGATATTCAATCCAGAGCAGGGAGAAACTGCTTTATTTTTCTTGTAAATACTACCACTATTTTCCAACTTTATATGATTGCCAGAGAAAGCTTAGGCAAAACAAATATATATAGTGCAAAATAAGCCATACAGATAGCAGGGGAGAATTTTTCAGACACCACTGGAATCTTATTAAAATATTTAAAGTGAGAAGGCCCAAATTACCAGCAAATCCAACTACAGGAAATGTGTGAGACTTTATTAAAAGCTGTGATTGTATACTTGTAATAACTTTCATCTGTTTCGTGTACATCCAGGTAGTTCTTCCCCTCATTTATCACCTCTGCGATTCTAAACAAATCAATCAAAGCCCATGGATGAAAGCTCCATAAGCACAGCCGTTGCCTCCTTTCTACTTCAGCCTCAGCAGGAGAAGCTTCCCCGCCCGGCACTGCAGGGACCACCACCAAGGGTAATTGAATTTCCATGCCTATTCAGCCCCGGGTCTGTGCACTGACACTGCCAGCCGCCAGCTCTGGTTTGCCTCTGCAGAGTGCTCACCGCTGTGGCATCGAGGGCTGCTACCAAGGGATGACAGGGTGATTCTCCTGCATCTAATGTATCAAGGACTAAGTAGCTTAACCAAGATAACCAACGCGTTGCAGAAAAGCTCTTTCCTTGATCATACGAATGATCATTGGCCATTATTGACTTCAGCTCAGTTTAAGCTTAAAGGACACGTTTGAGGGACTATGCATTTACTTATTGGTTTCTATGAACCATTTACTCCTTTCTGTGTCAGTTGCCCCTGTGCAGGAGCACACCTCGTTAGATTTTCTTTTCTATTTTCATTAACGTGCTGAAAGATAGTCTAGAAATCCAAAAGAGGAGTGCTGTCATCAGACAGGCGAGTGATTCACACTCAACTGTGATGTTTAAAGTTTAGCCTGGCAAATACATACAGTAAATGCTAAAGAAAAACATTCACTGCAGATGAAAAGGGACGTCTTTCTTCCCCCTTATCATCATGCCTAAATATCCCCTTTTTGTAAAACAGTTGAACTGTTAAGTTCTATGCTAAGGCACGTACACACTTTGGAAAGGTAATTTGAAAGCGAGTTGAGCCATGACAAATAGGGACAGCTGGCCTAATTGAATCATTTGATCTAAGACAGCTCAACTTGGTTATCCTCACTGCAGCCCACATTGATATTAGCGAGTGAATCATTAGCCATGAAATCATGTCGACTTTCCTGATGCAGCATTCTTGACATGACAGGGAGCGCAGTCTGCCTTTCATTACAGCACCAATGAGTTCTTCAGTCTGTCACGAAGGGAGGAAAAAAAAAAGAAAAAAGAAAAAAATATAATGCTTTGAAAACTTTTAGGCTTAGCAACAGAAAGCAATTTGCTCCTACGTGCATTTTAGAGCAGTTAAAGAAGGAAAGATCCCTTTGGTGGGTCTCACGTTACCTGTTAACCTCAGTAGAGAGCTGGCACGTCCCAGATTTGCTCAGCCTCCTGCAGCAGTCACAGGCTGCTGGTGGGACGCTAGGTCACCAGTTAATAACTAGTTCCCTGTCTCCTGGGGTTTACTTCCTTTTCTTGTGTTTGCACAGACAAGAGAATCTGCAGTGTCACGTACATCTGAACAGGCTATTTCTAGGAGTAACTTCTTATGTCATAACTCTCTTGTACATTAATTAACAGCAGGCTAGAGCTGCATCTTTGTCCTTTGTATAACAATTTTTGGCTGTTCTAAATGCTAAGTGGACTTTTCCTAATCTAACTCCCATTTCATTCTTCCTAGCACAAAGATTATCACCATTTTTTTCCCAAAGATCTCCAAGGCATTTAGGAAGAGACATCTTAAAATCCTTCATTGATTTGTAAACTAATGGGCTCATCCAGCTGCCATTGAATGGAATGAAAATTTTCTGTGGGAACAGAGACAAAGCTAGATTCCAGGCTCTTTTAGTGGCACATGTGGACAAAATTACCCGATAGTTTAGATCAGATTATTGATGACAGGACTGGACAAACATAATTTGGGCAAAACTAGGATCCTGATGAAATTTGGAAAATGTCCAATTAAAGAAGAGAGACAGAAGCATATTTATTTTCTTTTTGCTTTTTCAACTCAGACAGACATGACAGCATTGCATGGGGGCAAGATCCAGAACTTGGAAAAGAGAACTACCATATCTTATCTTGCCAATAGTAGTCTAAATAGTATCTCTGAAATCTAACAGGAAAAGCAGGAGTAAAAAGAAATAAGCACAGGGGCAGAGGTATTTATAAATCAAAACCAAACAATCCTAAAGATAAAGCTAAATGAGTTGCAAACCTTACAAGATACCAGGGAGTCTGAAAATGGCCCCAAAATCTTATTTTCTTTAGGAGAGGTTGCTAATTGGGGTTTTTCTTCCACTTAAAATATGAAAGATAGGTGCAAAGATTTCATTTAAAAATCTGTTTCCCTGTAACAAGTAGCTATCAGTTTGGTTAGCAGGGCTCTTTCCATCCCAAATGTGGAGTAAGTTTCTATGTTGTGAAGGTTGGGAAGTGATCATTATTTACCAGAAAGGGAAAGCCTTGCCAGATTGCCTTCTGGAGAGATGGAAATATAACAGTAGCAAATGAGTTGGAGCTAATAAACATAAAAATTAAATGTATGATGGGGGCATGGTCTCTTTTTTTAAAAAGAAATAAAATAATGAGAGATTTTCAAGTAACTGACACTAATGCTTTTCTCAGTTTTTGCATTTAAAAAAGCCCACCTTTATAAGGATGGATACTCAGATTCAGGGCAGAATTTTTGTTCAGTACAAATCAGCCAATGCTTAGGAAATTCATCTAACTGAGTTAACATCCTAAATGCTTGGTTATAATGAAGTAGTAATCCTTAATTGATCTGTTTTATGTGAATAACTATATAAATCTTAGCAAAGGCAGCTATTTGTCTATTCTGGTGACTAGAGTAATCTCCTGGGATGTGGGAGACCTATGTTCAGGCTTCCCCTGTGCCTGATAAACCCTATTTACACTTCAAACACAGCTAGTATATCCCTGTGGTGTTTCAGAGCTTGCATGGAGACCAGGCACACAGGCCCAGGGAGAATCCCAGTACTGGACCTGAATTCACAAATCTTGAATAGGCACTGCACTGCAATCAGCAATCCTGGGTTGTGCCAGCAAATCTCAAGCCAGGTCAGTCTGACCAGGGACACCAGAGCTCAGATCTCCATGCTGTGCCCCATTGCTTGCATAGAACAAGATCAGCTGCATGGAAAACTACTTCCAAGAAATGCGTGTCTTAAAAGCCTCCCGAAATGGAGCCACCACATTCTCCATATGTAAAGTGTCCCATGCTTATCCATTCCTCTCGTTAGAAAGATTTATTTACTCTGCAGCAGGAATCTCAGCCGTGTAACAGCTTGAAGAGCGTTGTTAAATTTCCCCTCAGTATTTTGAATCAAGAAGACATTCCTTATTTTCCTAGCTACTTGGAAAAGATAGGGGTGAGGTAAGTTTGCAATTCTAAGTTATGTATTTTTAAATAGTTTTTGTTCTGAGATAGAAAAAATCAACAGGAAAGGGATTACTTCTTTACCCTTAGCAAGCCAAGGCTGTAGTAAGATAACCAATTTTCGGCCATTGCCCACAATTTCTGCCAACTGATTAGCTGATGGGCATATTTGTTTAGGATTTTACTTCGTCTGCCAAAAGCCACAATGATTATATGTAGGTCAGCCCAAATGTGTGTCAATGAAACTTTCATAGCTTCATTCTTGCATTCACTATTTGTCAACATGCCACAGAAAACCTAGCTCTGAAAGATTTTATTAGTTCTTAGGTTTTGCATTGGCAATGTATAAGTGCATGTCTATAAAATATGCCAGGTTCTTACATTTCTTAAGGAAATGAAAACATATATATTTCAGAAATTTCTGTGAAAGTCTCAGATGCCTTCTTTAAAACATTAGGAAACTGACAGTTGCTCTCCTGAGCTCTCCCAAAGCAACCCATGCATAAGACTTTACATTTGAAAAGTAGTTTTCCTGCCTTTCTAAAACAGAGAACAAGACCATTTTTTTAACTTTGGACTGTTCAGATGATAGTAGGCCTAACCCCATCAAAAAAACAAAACCAAAAACATTACTATTTCCTGCTTTGAGCTACAATATGGTTTTCCAGTACACACTGCCAGCCAAAAGGAAAAAACATTTTTCAGTCAATCCTTTCAGACTGGTTGCTGAAGGAACTGGAATTTGTAGTAAATGGTGAATAAGATGCCTAGCCTATGTGGATCACATCACTATGGTCTATATGAAAAATTTTGTGGGTGCATGAATACATATTTGCACCTTCATAATACAGATGTATCTCCCATTGTTGCCAACTCCAAGCATTCAAGCTCCAATCATAAGACTGGCTAAAAATCAATAAATGTTATGTCTATCTAAATATATATTTTACTATGTTAAGAAAAAGTGTTGAGCCTTCAGATAAATGAAATGGGTCAATTTCCATCAATCTTTTTGCAAGTGGTGTCTTTGGAGAGCAGCTCCGTCAGTTCAGCTCAGCCAGCTAAACTTCTGTTGATTTTTCAGTAGTACAGAAGTGGAAAAAAGACAAGGATAGAGTAGGCTATTTCCTTCATTTATATGCTGCACAACTTTCCTGATTTCATATTTCTAATATTTGATGAGATCCACTTATTTTCCTTTTTTTCCACCAAAAAATACTTGAAAAATAACAGGCATTGGTATTCTGCACCTTCATACCCTCCTTTTCTACCAACTTCCTGATTTTTTAAAAGGTATTTAAAGAACATCCTCAGCAAAATAATTTTCACAATGTTTTCTCAAAATACATATACAGTTTCACTTTCTTCATGATAACCATCAGCTACAAAAATCAATGGATTTTAGGGATCTTCTTTAAAAAACTAATACCTTTCAAAATTACAGATATGGCATTAGCCCTGATTTCTTCATCAATCTGATTTCCCCTAACTAAGATGCAAGGTTTATTTAGTACTTAAGAAAAGTGAATGTTTGCTGTCTTGGAAGAGTCTGATTTAGTAGCTTGTTTCAGCATGAACCACAGTAATGTAACGCTTTTATTCACTGATGAATTTGAGCAGTGCAGCGTTAATCACTCTCACTACCGTATGTCAACTGAATAATCAACAAACCCCAATGATACATGTTCCTCGATCCTGTAGAGTGCCATTTATCACTGACGAAGAGCCTGTTTATTCTTGACATGTCTTATTTGTGCAGAATAAGCAGGGAATTTACTCCATAAATAATGCTAGGTGAGTACCATTTAGAGCAAAATTCACGGGGATCATGTAGAGGGTTGAGCCTATTCAGAGTAACATATGTCTGAAGCAAGTAGAAAATGTGGGAAAGTGGAACTTTAGCAGTAATCATAAAATATATTTCATTTCTTTACAATTTCCAAGAATGTGCTGGTGAAATCTTCAGGACGGATCCTGTTACTCGTGTAGGTCATCAGGTTTCTGATGTTGCCAGTCACAGCTGTAGTTTAGAGCAAAGTCTTTCAGGCAACCGGTCTCAGATTTCATGGGGTTTTTTTGTAATGTCATTTGCATATCCTTACCTGAGTGTATAAAGACAGTTTTATTCTTTGCACAGTTTTGAGATGGTGGCAGGACAGTAAAACAGGTGCCAAATGACAGGATGGAGGCTAAGATGATAATCACATTGCTCCCTACCTCTTGCACTGTCTGAGGCACAGGACTGAGCATGGAGCAGAACTGCCTTTGCGTTTACCACATCTGCACCCTCCTCCAACACAGACCACGTGGGTGCAGAATCTCACATGCTGTATGTGTGTCGGTTTTAATCTCCTACTGGTTAGGTTCCAGTCCGTGAACTGGTAGAAGCAGTGAAAATCTAGCTCAAATTTTCTGTCTAATAAAGATGTTAAGGTTGCATTTCAAGAAGAAATAATCCAAGAGGTAACAATATCTGTCTTATTATTGAAAAACAGCAAGAGAGGATTACAGAGCCTTGGCAAAGTGAAGCATGTCAGGTACATTTAGCTGGTTTTTACATGCAAGACTGAAATCAACCTGCCTAGAAGCAGGGATTGTGTAACTATACAAAGGTGACCCATCAGGCACAAAGTGGATCGCCAAAACACTTTCGTGTATGACTGAGGCACTGCCATGCATGAGACATGAACCAGATATTTGGTAATCCCTCAGGGACAATCTAGCAGCTGTAACTCTCAGGCTTCTATACGTCAAGTATTTTCCAAGCTGAAAGCTTGTTCAAAATCTCAACCTTACTATTTCTGAATCATGCTGTAAACCTAACAAGGTTACTTGCAGCTACTGAAAAGTCAGAACTATGGGAACATGACCAACCTATAAAGGACAGCACAGTACTTCATGGTTTTACTGTAAAAGTCCTTCAAATGGTCTTGAAGATTTCTTTTTAAAAGCTCTGCAGCCCAGCCTGGGAGAAAGTAGCTCATCCTGCCACAGATAAACAACTTTATTTAGAAATTTGTGGGCTATTAAACAGGGTAAATTTCCCCAGTGAATCAGCATAAATTTATTAATCCAGGTGTTACTCTAATTGTGATTCATTGGGGATAGGAACTCTGTTAAATGGTCCTCAAACTTACACTTCCATTTAGTGCCGTGCTGCAAATTCAGGACTGGGAGCTGCAAGCTGGCTTTAAATCCTATATATTTCCTTATATTCTGCCATTATTTAAATGTGTTAAAAATTCTGTTTTTATTTTCTACTTGTAAAGATGTTGTTCACTGTCAGGTTTGCCACTCTCATTTCTTGTGCCTGCAGTACTATACTTAACACTTCCCAGTCATAAAACCATACTGATCGACACCTGATCACAAAACAGCACTGGGGCAGACCTCAGTCTGTGGCGTAGACTTTAACATCACAGATAGACACATAACTTACATTTTCACAAACTAATCCCACTCCATTTGGAAAACATGTTATCTTTTTTTTCCCCTTTGTAGTGGAAAACTGTTTAAAAAAACTCACCCCTTCTCTGAGTATGTTGCCTAAGTTACATCTTCACACTTTTAACAGTCTTTTTTCCCCCTGTACTTCTCTGTCATGTCAGAGAAGATGGACTAAGTGGTCACTTCTTTTAAAACCTTGGAATGTCATGCTTTACAACAAGAAACCTGCACAAATACAGCCCACAGATGCCATCTCACCTGGTATCACAGAACATGGTTGTTCAGTGTGATGTTGTTGCATATCTGTACAGTGCCAAAGTAATTCTATGTCTTATTTTCCACATCCCTGGAATTGTGCAAGTATAAGCTGCAATGATGTTCAAGGAAATACTGGATGGATCTACCCCTGCATAAACACAAGGAGATTTTAACTGAACTAAAGATGATTTGTGATGATTCTGATACACTGGCACCACCTGCAAAATGCTGCACATAGCACAGAAATGTCAAACTATCACCCAGCGGGACACGAGAGTTTTCCTAGCAAGTTGCAGGTATCTGCCTACTGAATGAACAGATACAGCTATGATAGTGGCCTTTCTGTTACCCACCACCCACTTACTCCCTAAACACTGTGTATTTATGGGTTTAAATTTGTTTGCTGAAATCTTTGAACAGGGAAACATCTGTATCTGGAATGAGTGTGAAATAAAGAAAGATGGAGATTTAACACCAGTATGTTAACAGACCATCTCATCTTTTAAAGCCACCTCTCATTCTACTCAAAGGTATTCATCATAGCAATAACTTGCTGCTGAATGTTGAGACTACATTTCCAGATGTAGAGGTTTTGGCTTTCCAGTCCAATTTCTCCTGGCTCAGACAGGAATTTTATTTCAGTATTATACCTGTCACTCTCAATGACTCACCTGTATTGCTCAAATGAGCTGTGCAGGAAAATTATTCAGAGTAGAGATATGCCTCTGTAGGCTGAACTCTACAAACAAGAATAGGAAAACTCTGGTGAAATAACCACATGATACTACGAGGAAGAAATTCCCATATTGGAAATTCCCTTATTCTAATATTTCAGTGGCTGATAGGAATGGTTGGACTCAATGATCCTGTGGGTCTTTTCCAACCTGGTGATTCTGTGATTCTGTGATATTGATGCACTCAATTTGGTATTTAATAAGGGATTTCCAGTGCTCTGCAGATTCAAGCAAGTTAACACTTTCAGATTTTAATTTCCTTTGTGGTTGCTTTCAAGCCACTATCCCTTGATTAGCCCATGAATAGCACATGAATATAGTGAACTTCATGGTTTCATTCCAGGAAACCTCCCTAAACATATCACCCCTCACCTTATCTCCCCAGTTTACTAGGAAAAAAAAATGGTGATATGCATTATCAGATTGAAACTGACAGAAACTAACAATTTATTATAAACCATATTTAATAGAGTTCCTTTTGGTATCACCAAAATAAAATAAAAATCATGCAATTGTTTCTTTCCTCTAACAACACCCAAGATTGTAAATCATTAGAATTTCCATGAATATAGTGGGGTCTCATGTCTTTTCAGAAGCCAAAGACTAATTTTTTATGTTTTGTTGGTGTGACTGGAGAGTGTCTGGAAGTGACCAAAGCATATAGACTAGGATGAAAAACACAAAGTGTTTGCAAAAGCCATCCACAGCCTTCTACAAACAAGTGTAGAAGTGGAACCAGTCACCCACCACTATCTCTGAACTTTGTCCAGCCGTAGGATGCCTGACCATCCATACCAGGCACATAGGGATGAAAAAAAGAAAAGGTAAAGTCAGGGAAAAACTGAGTAGGAAGCTTCATGGTGCGACAGGAGATTCGTCTTTGAGCAGATGCTGGTAACCACTAGCTCAAAGTGCCTCTGTGACTCTTGCTTCCATATCTGTTCAGTTGGACGTATCTCCCCTTTCCCAGCAGAACAGTGGCCTCAAGCTGCAGCTGAGAACCACTTCCTCTGATTCATATCTCATGGGTAGCCAAAAACCAGGACCGATCGGAGGACTTCTCTTACCTCTTGGGAGAGTTTGAGTTTTGAGAAGATTTGCAAAACAGGGAACACTGTACAGAAGTCCAGATCACAGCAACAGCCTCATTGACTCAATCATATAAAAAGGATAGTAATAAAAATGACAGTAACTTTTGGGTTGATACATGGTTCCCCAAAGCCTAGGGAAAAAAAAAATTAGAAATCCAGAGGGCCTTAACAGAGGAAGAGAAAAATAGGGAAAGGCTTTGACAACTGGAAAGTAAAATGAGAAAAATTATTTATCTATAATGTAAAGTTACCTTTTTAATTATTTTGCTTTCATGCAAATTTCCAAAATCCCCATCATATTTTTTTAAAAAAAAAAATCTATTTCTGCTGTTTGTATTTTTTGTAATTGATAAGGAAATTAAAAGGAATTTGTTTGAGATTACTTTTTAGCTGTATCTTTTTTATGAAGTTCCAAAGGAGTTTTCTGAGGCTGGAACAGTCCACAAAGGGAGTCAGTCATATATTCATATCATATTGCAAGTATGTCTCTAAGTGGAAGTCTAATTGAAATTTCTTTATACAATATTAACCAGTAGGGAAACTCTCATTTAGCTCCTTCCACTTTCCACCACAAAAAAACTCAGAGATAAAAAAATTTCACCCACTTATGCCATTCTTTTAAAGTATAGGTATTAGAAATCAAGAGGAAACTCCATACGTTTCCTTGTTACATTCCCCATAATCTTCTGGATAATGTGTGAGTGAAGACACTCACTTTCATTTTGAACACAAGAAGCTGTAGCTGAACTCTAATCACACCTTCCTGCAAAATTTTAGAAACCATTCCTTTTTCTCAGCCACATAGTTTGTTCCTTTAGGAATTTATGCTACTTTAACAACATTTCACATCACTAATAAGGGTTAATGAGAGATCAAGAGCAGAATGGGAAAAAAAATGCTTTCCCTTTGACTTAAAAAAAAACAATGAAGGAACTGAACCTGTTTTCAACATTTTTTACCAGAACTAAGATGAAGCGTTGATGTCACTGTGATTGCTTTATTACTAACAACTCATCATAACACACATTTTTTTTGCTATACTATTTAAACTTTTAATTTCCTAATAAAACTTGCTATCTCTGCAGAACAAATAGCTTTATTTAAATCTCATTCAAATGAGGTTTGACATCCTAAAACTTGAGAGCTTCATTAAATGGTGCTCCAGATTAATTTCAGGTTAATTTGCATATAGGTATATGTGTAGCTCAAGCAGTATGTTCCCTTTCTGTCAGTTCAACCATCTGATGGACAGAGGAAAGAAGATGCACAATGATACATTAACTTGAGGAAGACTTAATCACAGAGTATTATTATATATTTTGCCCTGGCAAGCATGAAAAGATAAAAGAGTAACAAAAATTTGGTAATGATTAGACTGATGGAAGATACTGGAACACCTTAGATAAATAAAGTGGGCAGTTTGAAATGGCAGAGCAAGGTACATGACTATTATTAATGCTGCTGCACTCACTGCTAAAGTTTTAAAATGGTTTGACAATGTAGTATGCTTTATGCACATCAAATGAATTGAATATCTCTACTAGCAGAGTTAAAAATACATAAGAAATTTTAGAAAGTGGGTTTATGGGTGTCTGAGGGAAATCACCACAGATGGGTATGGGAATTCTGAACTGTTGTGAAAATTGCTAACACTTGAAAAACAGTAGCTGAAAGAAAACAGGAAAATATTCTTGCTTCTCCCAGCATAATCATTTATTTATTACGGACATGCCATTTATGTTTGGAACCTTTTCATATGTTTGCAACAGAGTATGTCTACAGGGAGAAGTTAGAATGAAGTAAGTTAGGGATGAATATGTAATAAAATAAAGTCCAGATCCAGAGTCTTACTAATTATCTGGTTGGGGGGTCCTGTAAATCTGACTTCCATACCATGGTTTGGATTTCCATTGGTAAGAATGAAAATCCAAATGCAGTTGTTTCAAGGTTATCTCTGCATCACGTGCCTCCTTGCATGTTCATGCAATGCGACCTGTTATACTTCCACCAGGTACTTAATAGCTGGTTTTCTAGAAGTCACTAAGCGCTTTGCAGCCCCATAACAAGTAACTAGACATGTTAATGATGCATGTTGCAGAAGTTATCTTTAACTGACCGAGAACTACAAAATTGGTGCCACACTGTGCCCATTGTGGATGGCAAAGATAGCCAACACTCTTCCCTGAGCCTCCAGAGCGGAGCTTGGGTGTGTTGGTCATCCCCCATGCTGGGATGTTATCATTCACTTCTTCTCCAGAACCTTCCAGACTAGGGCATGAAGAAAAGAAGAACTGGTGACCCAGAGAGCCTCACCATCACTTTCATGTCAGGATGCTTCAAATCTAGTCCCTAGGGCACGTAAAGGAGCTCTGTGAAGAGGCGAGAGACAATATGGTTTGCTCCTTAAGAAGAAAAGCCAACCATGTGTGATAGGGGCAATGGCTTAAATCGCTGACTGCCAAGAAAAACATTGTTTTGATTAGGGGCCACAACAGAAAAACATAATGCAAAAATCATTAAATAGCTAGAGCAGGGCACTAGCTCCTACAAAACAATCTGCTAAAAATGGCAATTCATGATAAATCTTTCTTATCATTGTACCCTAAGTGCTATCTCATCATAGCTCACAAAATAAAACATTGTCAATCTGAGTAATAATAAAACAAACACTGAAATCATACCACAATATTGACAAAATGTAAGATAATCAACAAACTATTAGAATAGGCCTGTTGACTCAAGCAATTGGAATGTAGTAGAACAGCTGTTCTCTTTATCCTGCTCATAAAAGAAAACCTTGGTGACTCACTGAGGGATATATGAGTTACTGGTTTTTTAATTCCCCTCCCTGGTATAAATAGAATTCTTCAGCCCTGTCTCATACATCCAGCTTGCACCTATCTTGACTCTGCTTGCCATAGCAAGTGCTATTAAATACTCACCACTTTAAAAGGGAAAATGAAGGAAGAAAATCGCTGATCTATTTTCAAAATTGTTAACAACAAGTTAAGTCATTTAGCTTCCACAATGGGCAGAAAAGAGCCTAAGAGCTTTTGGGAGCTGTTTCAGCTTTCACATCAAAATGTAAAGAGGTCCAAGGGGAGCAAAAATGAGATTTCATTTACTGATGCCAGAAAATATTCTTATTTGGGCTTTCAGGAATGTGGTATGGTAATAAGCATAACTTAAGGGAAACCATAGCCCAAAGAGTCAATTCTAGATCATTACAATGATCTCAATCATAATTTTTCCCTGCTCAGGAACTTGGAATAACAGAGACATTGTGGAGCAAACCAGATGTTTAGGGGCACTCCCTAGGGACTATAGACTTTCTAGAATTTTTTTAGCATTGAGCCACAGCATGATGCAAAGATAATTATTTCCCCAAGGACCTGCACTTTCTGGGAAATGAAAAAAAAAAAAGATTTTTTTATCATTGGTTTCTCTACTAAAATGGCATTTTGTATGCTGTGTGCGAAAGCACTCACATAATCTCTAAGACATTGCATAGCAAAATAGAATATATCTAAATTGCTCCATCATTGCAATTATAAAAAACTACTCAAGGTTGGAAAGTTAAAGTAGAGGAATACATTTACATAAGCATGACTGCATTCATTTTTGATGGATGATACTGAGCCGCACAGCGATGATCAAGCCCAGAAAATGGCAAGGACCTAGCCCTGCATTTTGAAACAACTACATAGAGATGAAGCCCAGCAGCTCTCATGGGGGCCTGTGACTTGAACCTAACATTGTAAAAATTAAGTATTTAGGGAGTAAATAGGTGAAAAAAAAAAAAAAGAAAAAAAATGAAAAAAAAAAAGAAAGGAAAAAAAAAGGAAAAAAACCTCAAGAAAACAAGAAGAAAACTCATAAAGCACCAGTAACCTCCTATTCAGCCAGAATAGGAGGAAGCAAAAAATCCTGGAAACCAAACCAAACAAAAATCCTCAAACAATCAAACTCAAAACCAAAATACTTTCATAAATATTTTAAAAACATACATAATATTTATACATTTTCTTGTTCAACATATGCAAACAATGCACTGTTGTGCTAGCTCACATACTAAGCTGCTGTAAAACTCAAGTGGGACTTTTCATTGGGTGGGAGCAGCCAGCTGAGTTATGAAAGATGTTGTGTCATCTTCAGAGCTACACTTTTCCAGCCATGTCCAGGATCTGTCTGCTGCCATGAACAGCTCAAATTCACTAATCCAACCTAACAAAATATTTTCCCTCAAGAGCTAAGGTTATTTCCAGCTGGTAATTTCCAAGAGCTGGGGTGCCAGGCAGGGCTCCACCACTACTGCCACCGCCACCAAAGCTGAGTGGCCGATCAGGCACATTGCCCATTGCCGACCAGGAGCATCGGGCTGGCAGTTGCTAAGAGACAGCACGTGCCAGTGTGGCTTGAATGGGAGCCAGCCAAAGCGGCAAGGCTGTAGGAGGGAACAACTCACACCCAGAATACCAACTCCTGGTGTCTTTTTATCTCAGCTCCTGCTGGCTCCTTAGAATGACGGGAGTTGGTTTTGATTGGGGAGGCCTTTACATGAGTGGTGGTGGCTTTGCCAATTCTCCCCAGTCCCACTTGATAGCATTTATTGATAATAGAAATGTGTTAATTATAGAAGACTTGCTCGCGGATTGTGAATCCAGCAGGAGGGAACACGTTGCAGTACAAAATGTTCTCCTCACACCAACGTGCACCCACCCACCTATATTCCTCCCTTATGAATTACTTTCCATTTGCCTCTCAATATTGCTCCTTCTCCTTTGTGTTTGCTGAGGAACCAGAGTTAGCTGGATGGCAGAACCGGTCGTCCAGCCAAAAGCATCACATTTGTCTCCCCAAAAGCCCTCTGATGCAAGAGAAAAGGGTTAGGCAGCTCTAAAAATCTTCCTGAAACTCAAGAGATCCTTGGAGTTTTGTCTGGCCCCAAAGATAAACCAGAAATGTTTTATTTCAAAAGTTTCAGGCATGCCAACACAGAGAAGTCTACCTGCCCACTGTGTTCAGTGGACATATTCATATAAACCATAATGAGTCACAGAATAAGAATTAAATTTCTCTTACACAGACCTTTCCAACTGCTGCAGCTAGAGATTTTAGCCAGGAGTGTTTCTGTATTTTTAAACTCAGATTTATGCCTGGACTTGAAGACAAAAGACTCTTCCTTCATCAAATATGAATCCATGAGCAGCAAAACCACATTTTAGAAGCACTGATGGGCTGTACAGAGTTAATGAAAAGCAGGACTAAAAAGCAGGATAAAAGCAGAATTAATAGTGTCCAACCTGGCCTTGAACACTTTTAAGGCGGAGGTATCCACAGCTTCCCTGGGCAGCCTGTTCCAGTGCCTCACCACTCTCATTGTGAAGAATTTCCTCCCCTTGTCTAATCTAAAACTTCCCCCTTCCAATTTAAAGCCATTTCCCCTAAACCCATCACTACGTGCCCTTGTTAAAAGTCCCTCCCCAGCTTTCTTGCTGGCCCCCTTCAGGTACTGGAAGGCTGCTATAAGGTCTCCCTTGAGCCTTCCTTTCTCCAGGCTGAACAACCCCAACTCTCCTAGCCTATTCTCATAGCAGAGGTGTTCTAACCCTCTGATGATCTTCATGGGCCTCCTCTTGACCAATTCAACAGTTCCATACCCTTTTTATGTTGAGAATTCCATATGGGGTCTCATGAGAGCGGAGTAGAGGGGGAGAATCACAGCCTTCAACCTGCTGGCCACACTTCTTTTGATGAAGCCCAGAATATGTTTGGCCTTCTGGGCAATGAGTGCACGTTGCTGGCTCACATCAAGCTTCTCATCAATCAGCATCCCCAGGTCCTTCTCTGCAGGGCTGGTCTCAATCACGTCATCCCCCATCATGTACTGAAACTGTGGATTGCCCCAACCCAGGACCTTGTTGAAAACCATGAAGTTCACACGAGCCCACTTCTCTAGCTTGTCCAGGTCCCTCTGGATGACATCACATCCTGCCAGTGTGGCAACTGCACCACTCTGCTTGGTGTCATCTGCAAAGTTGCTCAGGGTGCACTCAATCTCACTGTCTATATCATTGATGAAGATGTTAAACAACAAACAAAACCTCTAAACATTCAACTCCTATCTAAATTTTTAAGAAGCCCCAGCATGTGCGTCGTGCATACCACAAAATACCTTTTTGGAACACAATTTGTAACTATTGAGAAGGAGATAGATAAATTGAAAGAAAGCATTTTTAAATTGTGGTTCAATACATAACTTACTGCTGATCAAAATAAAATCTTTGGGATATTTCTCTATCACTATTTAATTTTTCTGCAACTACTACTTTCTTCTGCAATATTATGTGCCCTAATGCAGCACACAAAACTTAATATAGTCTTAAAACAGAAATAATAGACGTTCCACTAACAAAACTCAGATAATGTATCTACATAATCACACATCATTCATATGAGACTGTCCAAAATAAGACTTCCTGGGAAGCTAATCTTCCTCTCACATGGATAATAAATTTTAGATTGTTTAAAGCTTCCAAGATAGAAGTTGTAAGGGATTTAATAGGCATTTATTTTCACCAGTTTAATAAAGTAGCCTTTGAGAGAGTTGCATACCATCTCTTAAAATCGAACCTTAAAAATATAAACTAAATACCTAAGGGCTGCAATTCTCTAACATAGCAGTCCCACTGAGATAAATGAAATGTTGCATCGGCAATGAGACAACAGAATGACCTGTTCATATCCTATGAAGTCATGTCCTGAAAACAAATTATTTTCTGACTTTATACAGACGTGATCCTTAATTCACCCTTGGTTTGGCAACTTGCCCCAGTGGCAAGAGTTACAGAGGAAATGACAATGCAATAAGGATACAGTGGCAGACTTATTTTGAATTCATTGGGGTTTGTCAGTTTTTGTTACAATATTGAAATTATTTAAATCTGGGCGTAGTTTTTCTGTGAAGCAGACAGGCTATTGACACTGTGTGACATGGGTGACCGGGGGAGATTATGTGTGTCACAATATATTTGTGCTTTGACTGTTCTACCTATGGAAAGATCTGTTTTTAAAAGCTCCAGTTTATACTATGTTCCTGCAGGCCATTTCTTTGAGTTGATGAAGCAAATAATTTTTTTTTAAACAGCTTTTAAGGTGTTGTCAGAGAAAGACTGATGAGTGGTTAAGAATTTCTGTTTGAAGTTGTACAGAATTACCAACTAATGAGTTGATTTCTTTGATGGGTCTTTTATAGTTGGCTACAGCTGGACACGAATAAACCACAAAGGGATCTTGATTTTGTTCATCATTAATTCCAGCTCAACAGATGAAGTCTGCCTATCATCGTCACCTTCACAGTTTGCCATTGTGTTATATGAAGCTCATGTACTCAATTAACAATCTGATTAGCAAGTTCTTGCATTCTTCGAGTAGCTTTCTTCATTACTGCCAACTTACCAGGTCCTTCAAGCAGCATTATAAAACCGTAATTCTCTTTTGGCAATGAGATCGTTTATAATGCTAGTATTTAAGATACTGAAGCACACAGGCCACCAGGGAAATTTAGTGATGAACTTCAGAGAGATACTAAGAATCACAAAGATATGGAGAGACTTATTTCATTAAAAGTTACAGCACAATTAATCTTTTTTCCCTCCTTTGTACAGAAGCCTTGTGCAATGAGGTTTTTAGTTTTGTCACTTTTGTTCAAATTATCATCTTACAGAATTAAAACAGAACAAGAAAGATCTGGTTTAACAAAAGGCCCAGGTGAAATGAAGTTTAGTGCAAGTTTAAATCCTGCTCTTGACAGGAAACTGGCACTGACAGCTGCTTCACAACAAATAGGTGCCACAATCTTCTTGGTCCCTCTTCTCCAGTCTGAAGCCTGGAATTACTGTTCTGGGAAATCAGACCAAATGGACAGCACATGATAAGAGCTGAATTTGATACAGTTTAGAGCTTTGCTTCAGATTTACTTGATATTTTAATAAGATTAAATATCAGAATACTGAGCAACCTTTGGTTGGCGATTAAAAACTATGTCAGCCTATAGGAGGTACACTTGGATTTACATAGATTTTATAGGTATGAAAAGATCCTGTGTAATCATACACCATCTAGCCCCAGACAAAAGCAGAAGCAAATACACAAAAGACGATTATGACTTTTTTTAACCAAGTTATCCTATTACAAACACATGAAGAAAAAAACAAAGACAAAAACATGGGGTTGAGATCCATTGCATTTATAGCTTTATTTACAATGACTTGTTAATGTTCATTTTTTCCATATCACATATAACAAACTGAACCATTCTTTTTTTTTTTTTCCCAGGTTATCGGAAGGGGAACGTTATGTATCCACTTAACTCTACAAATACTAAGAAACTCCTGTTTATTAGATCACTTTAATAAAATAACACAGAAGTATGAAGCTTTTCCCTATTCCCTTTGCTTCATCACATCATGTTCCCATAACACATTATGAAGGACCCCTGCCACTCTAGTATCTAAAAGCTTAAATTCACAAAATTTTAAATTCAGCAAAATGAAGGCGCTCTCTTCCTTCACAATGTCCAATGGAATAGGCCAAAGAGATACAATGCTAGGCCAGACCTTGTGCTATATGGATACTATATTCCTTGGGGAAACATGAAATGACAAGTCTTTCTAGAAATATAAAGGTAAAAAGAAATCACAGTTTTTCAAGGAAACGCTAGCACTTTTATTGCTGCTTCTAAAGGTTTATATAATGCTTTGCACTTGAATAGCACTCTACTCAGTGATCTCAAAATCCTTCATAGTAGTGTATTTCACTCTGTGACAGCCCAACGAGATAGGCAAATAACACCATCTCCTTTATATAAATTGGTCAGTGAGTCTGAGAACGTTAAGCACCTAATTCAAAGCCCATTAAAGCAAATGAAAAGACTCCCAACAGGCTTTTGGTCAGTTGCTAATGAGACGTCTCAGGTCATACAAAAAATTTGTGACAGGGAGCAGAACCCAAATGTCCTTATTTCAATTCATGTGTCTTGGGTAGACATCATCCACCTTCTATATAAAAAAGATCTTTCAAAGGGCACATTTGTGCCTGTCATCCTCACAGCAGTGTCAAACCTGTAAGGTGATATTACATGGATTAGAGAAGTAGCTACACAGCAGAAGGTCCCAGGTGGGCACAGAGACATCTCATGATGAACAGCTATCCAAATCACAGTTCCAGGAAATTAAGGCCATATTTTAGACCAAAGTGACCCAAGTGTGTACTGACCATTTTTATAAGTACAGGAAATCTTCACCAACTGACGTATGGAGAAATAAGAGGAGAAGTAATAGCCTGGTGTGAGGGGGTAAAGAATACATAGCCAGGTGCTTCTCAAATATACCCAGTGACAGAACAAGAGGTAATGAACACAAACTGAAATGAAATAAATTCTGTTTAAACACAAGAGAAAACTTTTTTATTGTACATGTGGTCAAACGCTGGCACAGAGACTTCAGAGGGGCAGGTGGAGCATGGAGGTACTGGAGTGCTGAAGTTTGCTACACCCCCCATAATGAATGCATTGCTTATATCTGGCCACAGTAAAAAAATCTCTTTATTCAGCCATTTTTCATTTCTTCCAAAATGGACAGTTCTTTTTCAAATAATCATTTAAGAGACAGACAAAGAAGGGGCTGCAGAGGGAAGTACCATATATTTAATCCACCTGCATTTAGAAAGAATTTTTTGCTTTACAAACTCTGAAATACCTGCTTTTTGACAGATTTTATCTTTCCACATATCTTACTTCCCAGGTTGAATATTTCAGAAAAAAACACTTTCTTAATAGGATATATTCTTTTATTGTTAACCTTCTAAGTCCTTTTTAAGTCCTCCCAGGAAATCAGAGCAGATTCAGACTTTTGTTTCAAATCTTGTCTTGTTCTTTCCGTTAGAGGAGTAGCATCAGTTCACTTCTTCGGGGATAAAAATGCCTTTCATGAAACTGGGGAACTTCTGTAGTGACCAAGCAATTAGCGGTCATTCTAGTTATCCTTGAATTTTTTATCAACTTGCACATTGAGATGGGTATCTGACACAAGCATATATATATGGAATAAATTCCTATGTCTCCTTATTATCCCAAGATAATATCTTTTTGCTAGTGCCAAGCACAAAGAGCTACTGGCTTTCTGGGAAACACAACAGGCTTCAGATATTTGACCCTATCAAGGGACAGTTGCAGAAATGACAATTTGGAATTTTATGCCCAGTGATTCTATACCCCTCTTGTGAAGGTTAGATCTTTTTCTTATACTTTCTTTCCTGAATCAAAATTACTTCTTCAATAGAAGCAGAACCTTTCATTTCCCACAGTCTATTATCAAAGATTACTTTCATCGTCATAAAGCTTTACAAGAGTGGTCTCTGTCCATGAACAAGGATATCCAGCATAATCTCACAAAAATCGGTGCTGTATTTTGCTTACAGAGAGAGTTATGAAGTGTATATAAATTAAGAATAAATTCCCAAGTAAAGAACTCTCTGGACACTGCATCTCTTCAGCTATTAAGAGAAATAACTTTACTAAAAATACAAGTAAGTGATATACTTACATCTATTTAAAGCTAACTAAAACCATACTACAAAAGCAGCTTTGTGAAAGTCATGCCCCCACCCCTCATATGCATTTTAGTCATCACAATCCCATACTGAGTGCAAAAGGTAGAGTTAAGCAACACATTTCCCTGAAATGGCAATGAAGTGCAGCCAAAATAGAGATAATTATTTTAATTAATGGTAATGATTTTAACGGTTGAACATTTTAACTAATTAATTATGATTGATTGCTTGTTACTAATCAGGAATGTGATTCAAAGTTCTAATTGAAAACCTGAGAGCAACGGGTACTAAAATATGATATATTTCTGCTGAGAGAACAGGCATTTATTTTTGATATGAAACACTTCAAACTAAAATTCATTTTGACATTTAAGATGGCCAGAAAATAACATGCATCTCCTTCACAGGAGGCATTTCACCCATAGACACAAGAATCTGAGAAAACCCAGATAACCAACTTGAGTGAAAATGGGGTGCTTTTTCTGGTCGTCTTTAAAATCTGCTTAACCCTCCTGTGCTACATTCCCTGTCAACACGGCATCACGCTGTCATACTTTAGTACACAAGGGAGTAGCTAACAGCACAATATTTATTCAGGATGTGAACTCACTGAAGTAGCTTTATAGATCTGAAGCTGTTCTAAGGATCTCAGGAAGGCATTTATTGAATTAAATAGTCCCCTGATCTTTTCCCATGGACACAATCTCTCACCAACATGATACTCCTGGCATCTGCAAGCTGATGTTGAGGAGCACACTGGTAGACCAACATCCTTCCTACCAGAAAAATCTCCCATTGCACCTGCATACCAGCAGCAGCCCTAGAGCTGCAAGCAACACTGTGGGGACTCTTGCTCCCCAGAGCTGTAGGGATGTACGTCGGGGACTGGGGACTCCAGTTCACTCCCCACCAGCAACTGGGACTCCAAGGCAGCTGTAGGATTTACCAGTCACAGCTGCCTGCCCCATCATTGCTAACCAGAAGGTTGGGCTGCTCCCAGAGCAGCTGCTGAGCCACTGCAAATGGCAGTAAAGTATACCAAGGAAAACCATCCTGGATGCCAGGCTTCTCTGAGATGCCAGGGGTGGCTCAGCAGCTGTGACACGGATGAGCCATCTGTCCTGTAGGCTGATGGGCACCACCATGAGGACAGCTGTAGGAAGACCTAGAGCTTTCCATGTAAATCCCTAAACTACAAGCAGAGGAAATCAGGTACCACAGGGGACAGCTTGGCATTGTCCATTCATCGTGACAGAGGCTGGTTACCTCTGAAAGGGGTAGCCCTGCCTCAACACTTATCCTGGCCCCATTTTCTTTTCCATTCTCCCAACCTCGCATCAGATCTAGACATCCAGCAGCAGTGGGGAAACTCAATTTAGCAAGTTGATCTGGTAGGAAACTTATCTTTTGGGGAGAAGGGGGAAAGGTTTGGCTTAGGTGAAACAGCCAAACGCTGGCAGAGAGCAATTCACAGGAAGCAGCAGCCAAAGAATGAGACACCTCAGGCTACAAGCAGGAAATACTGCAGAATGGGAAGGTCTCAAGTAGCCCCCTTTCCAGGAGTGGGGCATCTAGTACTGAAAGGAGATCCTATCTCAAAAATTTAGTCAGAAACCTTCCCCTGCTACTGGTGCTTCCCTGTAATGCAAGTCTTAAAGAAAAAACAAAAAAACCCAACCCCAAGGCTGGCTTAGGAAGAAGTGGGTAAAGCAAGAGTTGTAGTGCCACCAAAATGTTTATAGAAGAACAAAGAAGCTGTTTCACAGTTTTGATAGAGGATTTGCTCCCTTGTTAGCTGCTTTAAAAAAAGGAGAATTCCCAAAGTACCATTTGGCAACTACTAAAAATAAATGTTACAGATATAATATTGCTTTCTTCTTCAAAAAGGCATTAATTTTCACAATAAATGTATGGGTTAGAGACATGTAAAGCTGGATTAAGAGAATATGATGTTTTAAACACAGCCCTGATACTGCTGGTACTAGTGAGACTGCCCAGGGTAGGCAGTCTGAGAGAGACTGAGACTGCCCAGTCTGAACTGGTGGTAGTTGTAGCAAGGTGAGATCCATTGCCACACCAAGCAGGTGATGCCATGGGACTGGGTAGCAAATGCTAACAAGTATACAAATGTCTGGAATAAACACCACAGCAGAGAATGGAAACATGAGGGCTCTGACGATCTTCACCTTGTCACTCAGCCCTCACTTGGGGGGCTCTGACTCTGTGTCTGGCTCAGAGGGTTGTGGATGTCTGTCTCCCAGTGCAAATCACTGCAGTGATTTACCCTGGGAGCAGGATTTTAAGATTGTTTTGCAAATCTGAATGCTGCTTTAGTCTACATAGATATTTTCATCATTGTATTGCATATTGTGAGGATCAACGTAGAACAATTTGCCCAAATTTCCAGATGTTTAAATTCATTACGCACTTCAATGCAGTGCCTAAGAATCCTTGAGCATTTAAATCTAGACTCATATATACTACTGAAAAAATTGCTTGTCGCCAAGTATTTCATCATTACCCAGGCTTGAGCAGTCACCCCACCTGAGCTCCACCTGAATCTTCCCAAAGCCCAAACACATTCAGAGCTATGCTTAATTATGATAGTAATTACTCCAGAGTTCAGCAGCTTGACTATTCACATGTGCAGTGGGCAGTCTGTGCCCGATGTGCTGCACTGCCTGCAGGACGCTGTGCTCCCACTCCAGAACATGCCAGGAGCAGCAGCTCAGGAAGTGATTCATGAGCAGAGCAGACATCCTTGATTTAACCATGTCCATTGAAGGAATATAGGCAGGGACAAATTCATTCATCTTATTTCCCATTATAGATGTATCAGTAGACCTAATTCAGTCTTGAAAGTAGAGAGAGTGGCTTCCATCCCTGGGCATTTACCTAGTGTGTTAAACCATTCAGTTAAACTTGGAACAAGAGAAAAAGAATAATAAAAGGCAGACAGCTTTGTTGATCTAAAGAAGGTTAAAAGGAAGTCAGTCTCAAAGCTAAAACTTCACTTGCCTCTCCTCACATAACAGGCTTAGAATTTAGCAAACCAATTGTGCAAATAGGTTCCAAGATTTTAGCATGCTTCCTTAATTATTTGTATCATGGTATAGGTATTAATTCCCCTCCGCAGCACTCCTTTTGCACCAGTTCATTGGTAGAGCTGATCGGTAAACATGGATACATGACAGAGCACTTGCGATTTTACCTTCTGAAAGACACAACCCATAGCAGACTCTCTCCTGGCATTATTCCACTCTACCTCCAAGCAGCAAGCTGAGGGAACCACAGCTTCAGGGAGTATGTCTGCTAGCCTAAGAAGAGGGACAATCCAAGAATGCAGTGTGGAAAGGACCATACCCTTATGTTTACTATTTGTATGTTAAGCTATTTAGCTGGGAGGAGGGGAGAATCATATTTGCTGATTGCATAAATAAGCCCCAAAGCTGCAGCCCTATGAGTTCTGCTCCTTTGAAGGACTGCCGTATCATATTAGCAGTCATCACAGGAAACAATGCCTAGAAACTTCTCTGAAAAGCTGCAGCACTTCAAGAAGGATCAGAAAGAAATGTCACCAGGCAATACTCCCTCTTGCCCCTTTAGCATAATGGCTCAGGAGAGGGAGATTACAACAGGTTTTCATCATGAATATCTTGTGTTTGAGCAAGGAGCAATTTCCTGACAGCTTTGATTCCAAATTTCAACATTATGTCACTTGCTGAAGTATCAGACACATCATTAACCAGCTCTAGCAGGTTTTGTTATGATATGATGAGTCAATATCTGCCTAGAAAATTTAACCCATTTTTCTCTCACACACATTATGAACAAGCTCTATCCTGGAAATATCTGCCTTTCTGAACAATATTTTATCTGAATTATAAAATACCTTTTGATGCTTAGTTTTTATACAGCAATTACACATGCTAGTGCCTTATTCTCTGGCATTTCCATGAAGTGGCTCTACACAGGATTTAAAGCGTTTTCTAGATTTAGCTTTAATCGTATTCTCTCTAGTGCTAAGCATTATTCCCCTACCCCCAATTTCAAAATAAGGGAGCAAGATGTGGTATCTCAATGGCTTTTTTGGATAGCTGTGGACTTGGGTCCTCAGAATACCCAGCTACCAGGATGCACGGTGAGCTCAGACCAGCCTTGCTATGCTGCTGCTCCTGAAGCACCCATTCTTTCTCATTACACAGTTGCTGTGCACCTACCTCAAATGAAAGTAGTGAAACAGTTTATATTAAAAGTGCCATTTCACAGTGGACTTGCAGGATGATTCAGATAATCTAGAAATCTATATGCATTGCTACGTACAGGAAAATTGGATCTAGGAAAATCTGGATCTAGGAAAATTATTTTTTGTAACTCAGATGATTTAATTATGAAAAGGGCTATCTTGAAGTCAAGGTCTACTCACACTAGAAAAATATACTTCATTGTAGTTCTCACTAACCTTTGCACCCAGAGCAGGATTGCAGAGTTTTCTAAAACGTGGTGGAGGGAAGAGGCCACTTCCCAAGTTACCTAAATTATGCCTTTTTTAAAAAACAGCAGAAAGACAAATCAGATGCTGTCCTCAATTTAGTTCAACGGAGGGAAAGTGACTAAATTACAGCCAAGATTTGGAAGCTATGTTGCAACGTTTGAGAAGAGGAGTGCAAGCTCATTACAAAACAGCTGCTTCTGAGCTGCAGTAGCACTTCTGAAAAATGTAGAAGACTGACAGCAGACACGTACACGAGAAATTGGGAGCTGCTACTTTGCTGTGCACATCACAATAACAAAAAAAACCCCAAAAAACAGTAGTTTCCCAATCACATCTGACTCTCTTTTCCAAAATAACCTGCAATATAGAACCTTACCTGGAGAGAGGAACATTTAGTCCCCTTCTGCTGTCCATAGCCTTCAAAATTTGGCTTCAGACAGGGTTTCTTACGAATATCTGCTTGACCTAAGAGCAGGAAAGCTGTCCAAAACAAGGCATGACCTGGTGTTTGTTAAAATGTATTTTACACACTATGTATCGGTGTTCATTTAGTATATATTTTCTGTTTCTTTAAATCTACTATGTGAAACATTTTCATCAAAATATGTTTGTCCATCCAAATGCTTTGGAATATGCTTAAAGCAATGCATTTAGGTTTGTGAAGCTGTCAGCCCAATTTTAATTTCAGCAGACTATGACTATTTGGACGACTCTTTCTTCCTTTTGGAGAGGAAGGGAATCTTGTGGGGATCTTCTCCTGGGAATCTCTTACATGCTGTCTTCTGGAGCGATGTAGCAATGGTATGTGCTGAGATAATGTCATGGGTTATGCTCAGAGAACAAGGTCAGCTCCTGACCGTTAGCTTTAATCCTAAATATTGCTTAAGAACATACATATTTTTAAATTAAACTGCCCGAAATCTGAATTAGATTAGAATTTATCTTTCGGTTCTCCCTGCTATTTCCTGTGCTGTTTCTGAACAACTCAGTTACTCATAACATGCACCCCCGAATAAATATTTCTTAGCAGGTAGACTGAAACGTCAGTGGAACAAGTCAGGACTTAGGCAAATATTTTTCAAGGTGTTCACACGTGTTTTGCTTAGCTCGAAATGAAGCTGCATTGTATCCTCAGTATTTATTCATTTGTTCACCCTTTCTCCAGAAACATCAATCAGAAAAATATATCCAGAAGTAGGAAGATCACACAGCTAGTTGTCAGTCAAAACATCAGCTTTACCAGTATCAGTTTCTCTCCTGAAAGCTGTTCCAAATTTCTCAACACTTCAAGCAAGAGTGAATAGGAAGTCAGCGGTATGAGGAAGGCTCTAGTTAAAAATTCTTTTCTGATAGGTTACACTTATACCTGCTATGTCTACTAATCATTAATATCTCTAGAAATAGTTACCTGAATTAATATTACACACAAAGAAATCGATTAAGATTCAACCTAACGCCCTTTCTCTTTTGCAAGGCTGCTTTGATAAGTGCTTGCTCAAGACAGTAGCAGCTCAGACCCCAGTTTTCTATTGAAAACTGCCTTGGAAAGGAGAATCAGATTGCAAAACTGGAATCAAGGCAGACAAGAACCTCTGCGTGACCTGAGCATCAAATAGACACAACTCCTAAGACTGAAACATGAAACATTGTTATTTCAGCAGATGACCGTGTACTGAAACAGAAAACAACAACTGCTTGTTGTTAGCCTCAGCAGAAACACTAAGTATTCAGCAGGATAAAGCTGCCTTTCAGCCTCAATCAGTTACTCATCAGTGGGAAAACTGAGACCTGAATCAAATGTCGCAGTCACCACCTGCCCTGGGAGAGAAAGCATTTCCCAGCCTGGTCTGACTCCTTCCACTACTGAATATTTCTATCTCTCTTGCAGCTCTCTGTCCCTCCAGAACTGGAAACTATTCCAGATGGTATCCAAATCATCAACCATTAACTGAAACCAGATCCGAAAGGTGCAGTGGTACAAGTCCATGACTGTCAATAGAAATACGTTTCCATTTTGTGACGCACGAACTGTGAACTTATTTCAGTTGCTAAGATTCTTGTTATGTTTTCATTGCAGAATAAAACAACGTTGAGAACCTTCTTAATTTCTCTGTAATTTCAAAAATCAACTAGATCAGCCAGTTCTGCGATAACTGTAGTATTAACTCTGTAGGATATCACTGACTGAGATTTTCTTCTGTAAAATATTCCAGTAGGAGAGGTAGGAAAGCAATGCAATGGAGGTGGGCTGGAAGGAGAGGGAACTTACTGTGAAGAATGCAGAAGTCTCTTTGACTGTTTAATAGATAAGAATGAATGCTGCTGTTTAACTAGATCCCACCACTGAAATATCTAATTAAAACTGATGTGCTTATTTAGTTTCCAATTCATCACAGGTGGGCCCACATTAATGTGAAAATGAAAGTAAATTACCAGCATTTGGCAATCTCAGTGAGTGTCATTCACATTATTAGCTCAAATCTCAGAATGCATTTTAAAATATGGTTCATAGATAATAATGTGTCTGAGAACAAGCAAAAGCTTCAGTCTCTGTCTTTTAACATTTTCCTTGCATGTGTGAATTCAAACTTTAGTGGGAGAGCTGCTGATTAATGCACATGATGGTCTGTATGTTAGTGCCTTTCAGCAGAATTTGCTAGGAATACTTCACCCACTTTCCTACCAGTAATATCACTTGGGAATTGTTGTTTATATTGGCCCCACTCCTACCTGCCCCTCTTCAGCTCAAAGCTCATAATAACTTCATGCAGTTTAGTTGTAACCAGATTTCAGGCTCACACTCAGATCACAGAGACCATGCATGCTTCAGCCACAGTGTATTCAGTTTTATAAATGCACAACAGAAAAGGACAAATAAATGTGAAAATAAAATATCTTCCAAAAATATTGGTGTTTTTTTAATCATGATAAATCTTAATTTTTGTACATCTTTTGAGCTGACTGGAAAAGGAAACTAAAATACATTTGAGTTTGACTTAAAAAAATCCATGTAAATCTTGAAAAATACGTAAGGATGTATTCAAGCCACAGGTTTTTAAGAACTGAGTGTTTACCCAGTGCTCAAAGGGGGACTGGATTTTATTGTCAAGAAATTTATATCCCTTCAAATCTGCTTTGTGCGTTTCTAATGAATTGAAACAATTTTCCAGCCCAATTTTGTTTTGGGTCAGCATAACCAACATGTAATAAAATGAAGTACTGTACTTGGGGGCTGACCCCAGCCACTCAATGTGGCCAATCAATGAAACATAGTGATGGCAGGCTTTGGATAAAATTTCTCAAGTTCACACTATTATTTTCTTTTACACTTAATCACAGCATAGTCTTGAGTATTGTTGGTAATTTAAAACTGTAATACACGGTTACTATAGTGAAAAGGATATTGGTTTTCTTTCAAGGTTTTGAAATATTTCTTCCTCTGCTGCTTTCAAAAGCAATGCTTTACATTTAAAACAATAATTGTCAAAATATTTTTACTGGGCTTTATAATATTTTTTACTTCTTTTTCTGTTTTAATATTCTTCCCTGCTGCCCTTCTGTCACTAAAAGAAGATGAAAATAGAGCAAGAAATGAATAAATTGTTTAAATCTTCTATAACTGAGAACAAAACCTGTTAAAATAATAGCTGATTTTTTTTTTGTTTTAGTGAATATTCTGTTTTTTTAAAACACATCTTTGTCTCAAGAGATCTCTTGGAGTATATATATAAAAAAAGAGGTTTATTTTTCTCACAGAAATTACTTAAGGGAGTTTATTAAAATCTGGAGTGGTTTATATATATAAAAGTAGACAAATTTCTTCACTAATTACATGTGAATTGCAGCCTGTGTTTTTTCTGGACAAAACTGTTTTTTCCTCAGTCAAACAGCTTTGTCAAGGCACAGCAGCCCCATGCAAACACCATTTTAAACCATCTCTCATTATTGACCACAATAAAACATTCCCAAGAGCTGTATTGAAAAGGCAAACAGGTTACAAAATATCATTGTTTTTAGAGAAAGAAAGTGAAGAAAGGGAGAAAGATGAGCCAGAGCACCTGAAGGGAGAGAGAAGAGTGAGAGCAGAGAAGGGAAAGGGCTAAGGGTGAAAATAATGCAGCAAAGAGAAGTCAAGTTAAGCAGAAATTTATTTTAAGGAAAGAAAGAGAAAAATATACAAATTAGTGTAATAAATCACCTAAATAGGAGAAAAAAAAAACCCTCCATGTCACTAAAAGTAAAGAAAAGGAGGAAAGGCATAAGGCAAGTGGGTTGCTTGTCCTGGAGATGTGGTGAAGTAACCCCCAGTGTTTAGGCAACCTAAAATTTATTGCAATGTCAGTGATTGCCAGCCAAGGTTTTCGGAGAGCAAGGGTGAGAGCATTTTTCAGCCCAGATGGGAAGCATAGTCAGGGTGCTGCCAGCCCGCTACAGCACAGTGAGAGGACAACAACACCCTTAGGAGCACTGATGGGTCACCAGCTAGGAATCATGGGGTTTGCCTCCACCCCACCACAAAGAGTCCTTTTTGAAGACTCATTTGCAATAAATGTAGGGAGAGGAGGTGTAACGCTGAGAAATTTGTAGGAAATAGTAGGAAAGAAGTGCTGTAGTTTGATGAGGATAATAACCTTTCTAACTGCTGTCCTATTGCATTAGGTTCCCCATGAAATTATTTAAAACAGTAGGGAATAGAACATCCCCACATTATTAACCTCTAGCTTGTGCTCGTGAAGAAAATTGGGCAGATATTTTATGGGTCCTGTGTAGTCAGTGAACCTGGAATCCCAGATGATGCCACACAGTGCAGTAGGACCAGGGGACCAGGACTTCACACTAATGGAGGACAGTCCTCCTGCTCCTCGGCTCCAGTGAGCTGGGTGTCATGCCTAGGCTGTCCAATGGCTGCTGCTGCTCTCCACCCCCTCTCTTCTTCTGCCCAGCTGTGCCAGGCTCAAAGCTTCCCCATCCTCTCTGGGAACACACAAGTATACAAAAGTGAGCGACGATGCTCTATACACTTCCAACTGCAATGCAACACCAGAGTAACACCAGAACTGGCTGTCACTCAGCACTAAGGTGGCTGCTGCATGCACTTTTAACACAGTTGATAAAGCATTTGGATATGGTTTTTTATGTGAAAGCCTGCCTAGATTTGCTAATCATTGCAGAGGAAATATCCTGAAAGCAAAGTGAAGACCATTTTATGGAAAAAGCAAAAGCTTCAATACAGAAACTGGCCAAGCTGAGAAACTAAAGTGTTGCATCTTTCTTGCATCACTTGCACATTTTCTATTGCATGACAAAATATAATACAGAAGAAAAGCAAGTAGCCACATTCAAAAGCAGTTACTAGGTAAGTCCATGAATTTATACCATCTAAGGACAGTGCTGAATCATCTAAGTGATCAGCTCTTCCTACATATTCACAACTTGCTTTGGGAAATAATTTAGCACATTGTTTTAAATTGTGATTATCCCTTAGAGCAGTACATTTTTTGACTGGGGATTCACTGCTGATATTTGGGTTTAAACATTCTATTTTGCTTGAAGTCTTGGTGGGGAATGTGTTTTTTCTGTTGCCAACCAACATTTTCTTTATTCCCACCAGAACTCATATGACTCTATTTTTCAAATGCTTCCTTAGTAAACCTGTGCTTTTATAAAATACTAAGGTATTTAGGACAACAGAAAGTCTTTTATATGCTATTTTGAAATATTTAAACCTTTGGAGGGCAGGTTCAGATTTTTAAGGGTTTATTTTTGACATTTGTGAAGATATACATACATAAATTATTGGTAATGCTAAATTCCAGCACTGGAAATGCTGCAATGGACCTTGGCGGCACCACAATGAACATCTGTTTGTGAAGAGCCTGTCTTCCCAAAGACCCAGAGGAAGGTAGAGAGCGCTGAAGTGTTGGCTGAATATTCAAAAACACTGCGAACAATAAACGTCACCAAAAACAAAAATGCAAGGAACACACTTCTGTTTCCAGTGCCTCTTGGGCAACACTGCAAGAATGACCTGGCTGCACATTTTACACCTCTGCTATGTTCTCATACATACAACCTATTTTAAAAAACAAACAAAAAAGACTTATCACTATTTCAGTGTCTCTGAATAAGATTGGCATCTCACAGAAAATATGTATTTCCTGCATAGAGCAGCACAGTCACCTAGCTGCATGATGGGAGGTATTTGCCATTTTCTGAAGTATCACTTGTTAGTCCTGGTAGGACAATGGGGTGATCTGGTATGAGAATTGGGTGTTTCATAGGAGCTGAGAAGGAAGAAGAGCAGGCATCTTCTGATAACAAATGCAGTTCAGCATTTGAATGAGAAGGATGAGGATTATGATGTTGTAGGATCGTTTCTGAGAGACCCATTATTGATGGTCTCCATCACCTTCGTTCAAAGATGTGCCTGTCAAGAACAAGGGCTGCCACTGTTTCTGGGGCTGTGCACACACGCTGTAATAAAGATGGATTCCTCCACTGAGACTTTACAAGCCAGCTTTATGACCAGACAACATACTGATGTAATACACAAACAACAGAGATAACAGTAAAATAAGCAAGTATTTTTCATAATAGGCGGTAATTCCATGGCTTAATTTAATCAATGGTCCGACTAAGTGTGGCACCTTACTTTTCTCCTGTACTCAACTTTTAAGGCCTCATTAATATAGGATGCATGTGGAATATTTTATGGGGACTTATTCCATTTTAAGTAGTGGTTCCAACAAAGAGTAAGTATTTACCAACCATCATTGCAAAAGGCAAGTAAGTGTTCTTCAATCATTTACATTTCCCATAGTAAGAATAATGAATTACTGCCAAATTTTGGACTTTGCCACGTGGAAAATGCAAGCTAAGGCTTTTAAGGATGTTCACAGCACTGTATTAACTGATTCTCACCACTCTGCTACATTTGGAAAGTGCTCTGGGATCTACTAGCAAAAGAAGAGATTTCAGCATTGTGAGCTATTAGGTGTTGCAGTCATAAAACCATTTCCATGGAAAAGAGGAAAGCGCTAGGTCAGGTTAGATGTTGAAGGTAAGCTCTGATCCTTAGGACAGAGTTTGATCTGGGGGAGAGAAGAAAAAAGCTCAGAGTGTGTCACTGGTCTACCTAGAAAAATGGGTTGTGTGTGACTTGGCAACACGGTATTAACATGAAGATATGTACAAAGGGAGAGGTAATGGCCTTTAATATTCATCTGCTGTCACTATTTTTACCTTTCACATAAAGATGATCTCCCATATGATGTAGTCTCCAGAATACCTGCACAGGTTTGGCCAAGAAACTGGCTATTGATATATATGGTCACACACCTTTAAATTGATTTCAGATCACATAATGTAGGAGGCAATTTTTAGTAGCTGTCCTGATAGGCCTACAAGTTCCTTAAATATCAGAGAAGGGACAATCATCCTCATACCTGTATTGATATCAAAATACATGCCGGTGCTGCCAGAATTTATTTGGGTATCATTGAAGTTGGTTTTGCAGCTTCAAGTTTTAAAGAAATTGGACCAAACTCGTATCTGGTGTGAGCTGAACAAGATAGAAGAGTTAAAGGAGAAACTGATTGGGCCCAATGATTTTAATGCAAATTTCCTGCTTTTGAAAGACTCTGTACTAATGAAAGTCTTTATATATCTGAAGGGGTACAACATGAGTTACAGTGGCATTCCTTATCAACACAATTCAGTCTGTTTCTGGAGAGAGGCTCCAGGGAAAGCATTTGTGTTCCATTTATCACATCCACAATTCTCCGTCACCCAGGGCTCCTACCTTCTGTTTCCATGGGAAGTTCTGGTTTCTCTAAACCCTTTTATTTGGCATTCAGCTCCAGCAGTGATGAGACTCCTTGAGTGAAAAGATGAACAGTACAAACCATTTCTCTCTATACTTTCACATTTTCAGAAAGAACATGTCTAAATAAACACTTGTAGAAATCTTAGTCTTACACTAACTTTTAGGATGCTTAGTCTTACCTATCCAGAGGATAAAGCACACAAATACTAAACTTTCCTACAAACTGAAAATATGAGCTATACTTCTTCATGCTCATTATGAAAATAAAGTACCCATTCTGAGATTATTAGAACTTTGGCAGAGAATTCTGGACCCTAGAATTTCTGGAGAACCCTATATACCCTCAGCCTGTGCCCTCACTCCAGTCACACTCCCCACCTTCTCAGAGCACATCTTCTGCAAATATCTAAACTGGTTTTTTGGCCCTATCCTGCATCCGTGATCCCCTGTCAGTTATGAGCTGTAAATGGTATTACACAGCTGTAATAGTATTCACTGGCTAGAGCAGTAGGCTTAAGAGCACACTGTTCACCTGTAGGTTTTTAACATAATTTTTAACCAAACTTCAAATTTTATTCAAACAGAAAGGTGCTATATATATTGGTTTTGTACGAGGTGGAGTAGACATAGCAGAGTGACACACATAAATGTTTATCTTTCTTACTTTAGTCACGCATTTCTTCTTTCTTTTATCATTAATCATTCACTACCATAGAGTTAAGCCCAGCATAATGTCTTTTCAATTAACATAAACAAAAATGCATCATCAATAGCATCATCATTAACAATCTGCAATTACAGCACTTGTTCTAGCTTTGGGTTGGTGTGCATCCTCATGCTGATGATGGTGATGATTACAATAGCAAAGGTCAGGCTTACAGCCTCTCTGAAGCCAGTCATCCAGACGATTACCATCATTGACAGTTTTTGCCAGAAGCACGCTTATTGAAGGCAATGTGAATGCCACAAGGACTGTGTATAAAAATAGAGGAAAATTGTCTGCAGTCTTCCTTCATCTCCTGGTTGCCAATTGTAATTAGATCTTCAGGCTGCTTTGTAATCAGCCATCAATTCCACAGTATAAAGACCTTTGCAGCAGAATATGCACTCTATGTCTTTATCAGTAAAGTCCTCCAGTCATTCAAACAGCTTACATTATAAATATCTTTTCCCTTATAACTTAGGACATCTAGGAAAAAAGGAAATGAATATACTAGAGCTGCTTCTAGCAGAAGGTGGAGAAGAATATTGATTGCAGTCACTGTGCAGCATTTCCCAATGTAACCCTACACTAGCAGAGGTACTGAAATATTGTCAACAAAAATCTTCATGTATATGTATAAAGCCCCACCTCCTTTTACATTTTTCAGTAAATAATTTTTTTCTCCCCTCGTACAACATACTTAAGCTTCTGAGTATAACTACTTTAATGTTTTTAATATCTTTGTTTTAAGGGATCCAGGCTCAATTTTTTTCCACCAATATAAGCAAAAATATACAAACAAGCTCTACGATCATATCCACTTCCATATTACATGATGTTTCTGTATTATTTTTCTCAGACAATAAAGGTTTTTCATATCTATTCCGCTGTTGTTCAAATAATTTGTATTACAGTTGCATTAATTTATAAATAAGCATGTTCAGAACCCATTTTCACTTTGTTTAGTTGTTAGACACACACATAGAAGGGCATTCACCCTGCTGAGCTAAAATCTATCCTCTTTGTATTCATTAGATTTAAGGGAGTCTGCATGGACAAAGATTCCCATTTGTACCAGTTTCCTGATTTTCATCATAAAGAATATTGAACAAATACTTTTTAAGCATTGAATATTTGCTCAGATACTCTCTCTCAGTCAACTGTCTTTTAAAATGTATTTAATCTGGCAGAAGTCTCTCTCAGCTATAAATCTGTTACCAAACAATGCCAGAAATTACAAGAAGCTGTTGTTCTCCTGTCTCTTGAAATGCTGATCCATATTTCTTTCTGAGGAACTTCATGGGAGTGGTGCAAGAACAAGAACCATTGCAGCTCATTAAAGCCGTAGAATCCAAGTCCAGCTTTTCAAGATCAGTTTTCAAAGGGTCTATAGCTAAGAATGATTTTCCCCAGCAGAGGACTTCAGGGTGCAGGAGAAAATTGTGTCAGTTGGACCTAGGTATTGGAGCTGGCAAGTCCCATCTCTATCTTCTTCCATACTCATCCACATAGATGGAGTTAGAGTATCTCCATAGCAAGGACAACCCTGGTCAATTGAAGCATAGGAGCCCGCTGCAACTTTGAAATTCACCCCTGAATAGGAATAATATTGACTCCAAGGAATTATCTCTGGGATGGAGGTTTCTACAAAAAAAAGCATTGCCAAGAAAAGACCAGTGCTATATTCATTTGATTTCACCCTGTCTCTCTGGATGAAGAAGACATCTCAAGTGAAAAGATGGGGTGAAAGTTAAAATTAAGACATTTAAGTAATGTTTTGTGAACCTTGGAAAATGTCATGCTGCGCTCCTCAGGTAGAAATTCAGTTTCTGCGCATTCCAATCTTTTTTCAATATGCCCATCTGACTCTCCAGATTCATTAACTGAGCAGCCATATTTTCTAGCAGGTTTCCTATAGTGATTGAAGTTTGCAACACATCTATTTCTGCATATAGCAATTCCAACACTTCTCAAAATGATCCCTTAAAGTCCAGACTTGTGGCAGATTGTCTTTCCAGCAGGACAGCACAAGATGGGCTCTGGTACGCGTCTTGAGATGGAGTGGTAACGCACATTGAAATAAATTAACTATTTATACAGTGCATTTCATCCCAGGATTGTTTGAGCTATCTACCTCACAAACCATGCGTAAAAGTATTGGCCTCCAGACTCAGACAAGGGAGTTTATGTGGGCAGGATCTTAGATACTGACAGCAGACTATGCTCAGGAAATCTGACAAACTTGGGTGATTCTGCTTATAACAACAATGTTATTCAGGTGACTAAATATTGTGAAAATAAGTTTCCAGGATCAGAGATTAATTATTCAGTTCAGGCAACAAAATGCAATTTTATACATCGGTGCAGAATGGCCTTTAGGCAAGACTGGAATATTCTGCTTTTGGTTTTTTACAACCAACAGTTTCAAACAACATGTATTTCGGCATTCACAGAATTAATTAGAACAAGAAAAGTTCTTAAAGACCTCAAAGTTCTTTTATCTCATTTTGCTCCCTCTATCAGTCTTACCACCTGCTATGACAAAGTTATGAAAAATAGCTAGCTAGAGATTATATAGAATCATGTCAAGTGAAAAGATGGATTAATGGATTTTTTGTATGTATTGTGACATCTATAAGCCCCACTTAGTGGCTAATGGACATAGTTTTATTCTGGTTTTCCACCTACCTTCTTTGGCTCTTAACAGCTAAACTTAGGTTGTGATCAGACTTGCTGCTTGTGTGACTCAGCTGAACTCAAATGGTTTTCAGACAAGTGAAAGTCAGTATAATAACACATGTAGTATCTTTTCTTCTTCTGTTTCTGATACAAGAAAAACAAAGCTATGATACAGCTTAGTGCTGAGCAGCACAAAAGTGACTCCAGGAGCTCTCAGATAACTTCCTGCAAAGTGAACATCCAGTTCCACTTCTTCATTATTTCCTTTTCTTGGGACTAAGATCATGAATTAAGGCTATCATTGACACTGCAGCCTATAAAACATAGTGCCAACTTTACCAACTTTTTTTTATGGGAAATGACATTACAGCAGCAGCTTCTTTATCTCTGGTAAGCTCCACATATTGTACAGACAGCTCCAAAGTTGCCTTTAGATCTGTCATATGGTGCAAACAGCTGCTGATGAGCCATGTGAACTGCTTTGACCTCTTGTATGCCATTTTCCTCTGGCTTCCCTTTGACTTTGAGCATGCGGCCTCTTTTACACAGCTCACAGGATTGCAACACAGAGGTTCTTTTCCCCATATGAGAGGATCACTAAGTTTTCTTGGAGAATACAAGTACAGATCAATAGTTTCTCATCTTGACAGAAGGGAAATGTTATTTTTTTCAAATTAACTCTCTTTTCACCCCAGAGACTAGTATAAGGCAATCAGAAGAGGCTGTGTTAGAGCTGCACTGGGGATTTTAAGACTCTGCTTCACTTCTCCCCATTTCACAATGTCAAAAAGCACAAAAGCATCTTATTACAAAAAAGACATCTCAGTAAGTGTACAATTTCAGAAGTTTAATTATATGATGTATTCATTGTTGACAAGACACTAGTGTATACAAGACATATAAAAAATACCTGACCAAGCTTTCAGAAGACTTTTTTTCCAACACAGGAAAATAAGGGCTACTACCTCTCACATTTATTTAAGGTCAAAGACTCCACTCAGATGAACACACAGGACCCTGCATTCACTGAACTGGCTGCAGAATAAATGCACAATGTGTCCTTTGGAGTGCACCTCCCATGTCTCCTCCTGGACAGTACGGTGTTGGTCTTTTGATATCTCTCTCTATATATATATTCATTTTCATGTTATCTATAATATATTTGACTGATTTAGCTAGGCAGTAAAGTTGTCTTTACATAACATGCGTCAAAACCAGGTGGTCTGCTAGGCAAAAGTTTCATCATATGCCTCTGCCCTTCAAAATCCTCTTGGAGAAAAAGTGGCAGAGTGTAACCATGGGAATACAACAAAAAGAGATTCTGGGGAGTTTTACTGAGCCATAGCCCCAAATACAGCCAGAACCAGGAGCAATAGTTCTACCTGCAGGCACCTGGCATACATACAGGGTAAAAACCACATACGCCAGCACTGCCCTGCCTTCTGCCATGAGGAAAATGCCGCAAGAAAATTCACTGCTAGAATTCTCAAGTGACATATTCTAAGCACAGGGCATTACTGAATAGAATATGATAGCAGATGAAGCTCCAGAACCCAAATCTTGCTCCAGTGACCTGCATGGCTTGCTGAAATCCCACAAGTCTTACGCAGGGCTGAGCTGTGTAAGACTAAAAGCAAAATTTGTTTTCTTGTGCTTAGACTTGACAAAGATACATTTCATTTCATATTCTACATTTGTACAGCAAAGAAGCAGATTGATATTTCAAAATCTTTCCCAAATGTTTATGTTAAGCAGTGATACAGGAACTCTGTATTTTTACATATGGTTAGTGATTTTTTTTGCAAGTTACCAGTCATCAGTTTAACTTTTAATCAAAAATTTTAAAAGGTTTATTCATCTTTGAAAGTTTCATGCACATTTAATTGAAACTTGATGAACAGCAAATTTTTAATTGAACAGGTGTCCAGGGATGGAGGCACACCTACCTGAAATACCTCAGGGTAACCCCTGAGTATCAAGCTGTTGACTGGCTGAGAAGTACAGGTAGCTGAGAGTAGGTGTGGTGACAATGCGCCTTCTTTAGTGCATAATCTATAAATAAAAAAAAATACAGGGACCAAGGACAGGCTTCGCTGATTATAAAGTTTGCAAAGATAATTATACAGATACTGTTAAACAGTAAATCTCACACATACTACATGAATTATCTAAAGACTGTATATCTCTAATATTACATAATTATTTTGTGTTCTGTTAGATAAATCCTTATACATACAAGTTCGCTGCTTCTTTGTTTTGCTATTCCTACCTCTGATGATTGTATTTGGTTATATTACCTCATCGAAGATGACCATTTATTCCTCTGCTGCTGGAAACAACAGAGGGTGCAAACAATACAGGGAAACAATCTAAGCACGGTAGTCAAAGAACCAGTATTTCTGATTCCTCTTATTACTTCTTTACATTTTGGGGCACATATACAGTGTACATGTAGTACATTGTCTTAGATACTTTATTATTAGAAATTAAAATGTCATAGGTTTACATGCATACACATGACACAACTAGAGAGACAGGAACAAGTACTAAACAATCATAAATAATTATGAAGATTTAATTATATAAGCAGCTTAGAAACCTTGGAATCAATGTATACATACACACCCTCATGCACACTCTTAAGTGCAATGTGATATTAATATCATACAACCCCAAGCAAAGTTCGCTAGCATTATTTTCTAAGTGACGGTTAGAAAAAGCACGTCTGGTGTATTCAGAAGATAGGATCCCGATTCTTATACCAGTTAAAATGTAAATAAACCCCAAAAAAAAGATGAGCGACAGATTTAACACAGGAAGAACTTAAGAAAACTTAACTTGACAAAAGTAAAACATATAAAAGTAGATCTAATTATTTCAAAGTTTCTTAAGGTATATAAAATTCTAAACTATTAATAAATATATCTGATAAATAATGATGATAGTCTCCATATTTCTTTGTTTAATTCTCAGTTTTCTTGCAAGACCTTCTTGAAGTTTGGTTGTAATGGATCATTACGTCCATAATGTGCTCAATGTTGGAGTGAATTTTGAACAGTTTTTAGGCTGCATACTGTTTTCTTCCAGATAATTTACTGGATTAAAATTAGCAGTGTGAAAAGCTGTAGAGAAATCTAAATGCCTGCCAAATCAAAGAAATAATCACATTTTTATGAATATTTAATATCATAGTCATGGCAAATAAGGCAAGTAATTAGTACTTACCATAAATTTGCAAAGTATTATTTTATGTAAATGTTACATTCTACTAGTTTGATATGAATTATTCATTGTATTACCAGACGCTGACACAAACCAGCAAACACTAAAATCTATGTGTTATTAGTTTACTTACCTTTAATGATACTGTTTAGAGAGAATATTTGTGAGATTACTATTTTTTCCCAAATGGATGGAAACAAGAAGAAAGTCATTTAAAGTCACCTACTGCACATTCCAATATTGAAGAAACTTAAGATGCAAATATACAAAATGCAAGTTCTTTCATGTGTACAGATGAAGAGCTCTCAGCTATGCTTCCAATTGCAAAGACCACACAAGGGACTACTATTAATGAAGTATGGTAAAAGCTGTTTATAAAAATAATGGATGTGGGAGAAAAATGAACATATTTCATGATAACACCCATAAGCCCTTACAGTCAAAAGGCAGAGTTCTTGGGCCAGAGAACAAAAGAGAATCTACACTTGACCGTAATACACAATATCCAAATACCACGTCAGGACAAAAAGGTCCCTATAGCTTAACTATGGATGTTGGATTGTCACCTGTCTTTCAAGGCTTGACTGCTAATATTTCTTGATAAACATTTCTTGATTCTTACAAAAATCAAGTAATTTTCTTGATTTGTGATTGGCATCTACTTGTCCCCAAAAACAGCAACCCTCATTATGCTTCCAGTGCTACAGGTTGTTAATTGACCAAAGCCATTTTCAAATCTTGCCTCACCTAAACAGAACTGCATTTTCCTTCTGATATTAACAAGAAATTTCACTTTATTGTAACTGACAAATTTTCTCATTTCATCAATATTCCTTCTTTGGAACCACTAGTATAGAGAGATATTCTACATTAATTCCTAGAACACATCCCTTTACCCTTATGATGTGAAAAATAACCATTTATCACCCTCATCTATCTCTCATCTACAAAACTGTTTTTATTGAATCTTTCATGAGCGGCATCTGAGGTTTTGATGGTACAAAATGAATCTGCTCTGAACAGGAAATCTTTAAGTCTTAATAAATTACACCCACTGCTTTATACTTATTGTCTTGCTCTGTATCAAACTCAACAAAATTAAAATCTTCTCACTGTATAAAACTTCTCCTTTGGTAAATCCATGTAAATCATCTGCAGACAATTTTGATCTGTTCTAATATTTATTTATCCTAGTAAAAACTAATTTTATTTTTCAGGAGACTTTCAGATCGGCTAGATTTGTAGCCAAATACTCACAGAAAAATTAAATTCTGGTTTTCACATATAATAAAAAAACATAATTTGGTCGTTTAGATCATAGTTCAATTTAGAGATACCACAAATTACGTTTGGGATTTAGCAAGGGATTTTATAACTTTCAATGTCTACCTTAGTCTTCAATGGTTTGGTAGTGCCTTAGGGCAATAGGGTTCACAGTACACAGACAAAAAGCCAGATTTTCATTTCTATTTTTTTCAAATATCAGCAAAGTAGCAAAGAATTTTCATATCCTAGCAGAATTCTGAATGGTGAAAATGTGGACTATCTATGTACAGTAAAAGGTACAGCCATCTTTGGACTGAGAATCAAGCAGCTGGAATAGTTGTTTTACTTGTATTGAGTAAATCAGGCCCAGATTACAGGCTGGTAGAGGTAGTTCTCGCTGAGCCATTGGCATTTCTGAAACAGGAATTTGCAAGCATAAGAAACATTGGCCTACTTTTAATATATTTGTTTCAAATACCTCTTTCTTCATGCAACCTTAACTTGGTGTTACTCATACTTTTCACTGATGGTTTCCATAACATTGTACTTGGAGATTCATACACCAAAGGCAAGCTTTAGCTTTACATACTGTCATTACAACTTAGGTGTGATTTTGATTCATATCATGTGAAGACATGCACCCACCAGAATGTCTCTACAGCTTCTGCTCAAAATAAAAGCCATCCCATTTCCAGACAACTTAACTACAAGGACTTTAGCTAGGGAAAAGGGGCAGGGCTTAAGATGACTGCTTGATGTGGTTTCATAAAATGAAGTATTTAGAAGTACGGGGGAAGGGTGGAACCAATGCTTGGGAACGGTGCTGTTAGAATAACTCCTCACAGCACATTGGAGTTTTCATGCTGTACTTGGGCAAGTGTACCAAGGGACTGGCAGCCAAGCATCAAGTATTAGAAGCGGTTTTACAAACCACAGCACAAAATCCCCCATTTTAAACAGAAGCTTGCTGACTTACAATTGGGAGAGAAGAAAGGTTCTTGTCCTTGTGGGTGGTTTGAACTGTGCACCAGCAAACCTTTAGTCTTTACTCTAACAAAACTCTCATTGGTGTTTGGGAATTGCATGTTTTTCCTTAAAACCACTCTTTTGTGACCTCGCTTCAGATTTATTTCCATCTTTAAGTAAACCACTTAGCAAGGTCTGTAAAAAAGCAGAAAGGAACAGATATAATAATGAAAGGAGCACGCTGAAGAAATCTTTCAGTCCCTGATTCCTTCATCCTTCAGTATGGGCTCTCCTTCCCTCCTGTATCCCACTGTGGCCTCCTCTCCCCCGATCATAATGACAAGCAACATGTGCACAAACATCCAATTAAAAGCAAATACTATTTGCACATTTAAAGTAATGGTAGAGAAGATATGAGAATACAGCACAATGGACAGCAAAAATGTGGTTCACATAAATGTTTGTTTTTAGCTTTAATATTTTAAACAAACATTTCCTTCCACTTAGGCTCATCCTAATCTGAAATCTCCACCTGGTGTTTTTCAAACCAGATGGAAATGTAAATTATTTAAAATCATGAAATTCCATTAGCAGTTGGGCTTAAGTGCTTAAAAAAAAAAATTAAAAAAAAAAAAAGTGGAAGGAAGAGAGAACTTTTCAGGGTGCCAGAAGGCAACTGCGCCACCACTTGTGTATGGCTGCAACCACAGAGCAGGGTCCAGTCTGCTCTGTGTGTGCCCTGGCTGAGCTCTGAGCAGATGAAGAAGCACTAGATCGAAGTAGTGGCTTCTATTTGCACTGCAGTAATGCCTGCAGCTCACTCATTCCCAAAGCAGAAAGAGTGTAGCCTCCAGAGAGCCTATAAAGCAGAAACCCATTTCACCCCCAAAACTGCTCCAAGCAATGCTACATACTTTGTTGCTGTTCAATGGGGAAAAAGGATTTTCCAAAAACCTTTCTTTTTCCAGAGTGCAACTGATGCCCATGATGCTGTCCCTTCATGTTTGCAGGAAGCAAATGCCACATGAAGAAGATGCCTGCATGAAAAAAAGACAGCAGAAAACTGAAAAGGACCATGAGGAAAAAAATACAAATTAGCTTTGACTTTCTCTATGCAGAGGGTTTGCCATAAAAACTAACAACAGAATTGACATTTTTGGGCACTACACTCTTTTCTCTCTCCTCTTTATTGAAGCCTTTTATGCGAGGTGATAGGCAAGCAGCAAGTGCTGATGTTGTATCAGGCTACTTGCAGCACCCAGATGCATCACAAGATAGGAGCCTAAAGCCACCAGTGAAAATGAGCCGAGACACAAGATGCTCCTATTTCTCTTCTTCCAAATGGACTGTATTCTGCTAACCCCCATCAGCCTCTGCCAAGCTCCTTATTGCCCCATGCAGCAAGAAATCAAGGGGAGACTGCTTCACTATTGACTGGACAATTCTCTTTGTGCATATTCAGTACAATTTTATTGTGAGTTGGGAGCTGTCTGATTAACTACTCTTCACTTGGATTTATCTAGTATTCGGCCACATCATACTATAAAAACTCCATAAAGCTCAATTCTGTTACTTAAAGAACAAGATCTTTAAACTCAGTTGTGGTATGGATATAATCTGTTCACACTCAATGGCCACCTACATAGATGTACCATTTACAAAGTCCACATCAGATATATCCATTTTGCCTCCATTATTAATCCCCAGTTAATAACAAGCATACTATTCTTATTGAATTATTTGTCTCCAAACTTGAGCTAGATGGTAACCACACCTCCAGCTTTAATCACAATTTCACTGGGCAAAGCAGAGCAGATAGATTTAAGTTCCAATGATCAAATCCTTCAAAGGAGACTATAAACTGTAACACTATTCTAGCTGCCCTATTGCAAATCCAGAACCCTGTGAGAGAAGCCTTTGTCCCCCCTGCAAAGCATAAAAAAGGGTTTGGCACTTCTAAAGGGAATTCACAAGTATCAACACACTGAATGGAGGCTAGAGCCTCCTTTTCACCACAGGCCTATTGGAGAACTGGCTTAGTGCAATTGTCTCCCTGAGCTGGCACAGGTCCCTTCACTGCTTGCTTTGGACCAGAGATTTGAATCCAGATCTAGTCTAACAGCAAATGACTACATAAGGAAATCTTATGCTGTATGATCAGAAGATTCAGCAGATGATTAAGGGCATCAGAAATATGGGTGGCAAGTGAGCAAGGAGCTGCAGTCTGAATTTAGGGTCTTTTGTTGAAGGTCGTGCCAGTATCTAGGAGTTTGGCCTTCTGTCTGCACATTGCCTAGTCCAGTATAAGTCCTACCTGTTGGAAGCCTGTATGCTCTGGAAAACTCAGAGAAACTGCTAAACCAGAGGAACTGCTGATTAACACAGGTCATATTTACTATACAAACAGCGCCTGAGTCACATTTAAATAGTTTAGTTTTGCACTATGCCTAATGATCACTTTGGATTTTTTCTTGCTTTGTTCCTTCATATCAACATTTCTGCAAATCTTTTTATGCCCTTGGTACTCAGGTCAGTGTAATAGAAAATCTTCCCTAGGAAATTTTATACCATCCTCCTATCTCTAAAATATTGGCTTGATAACTGAGGAAAAGACACCTGTGAGTCACAGATGTTACCCTTTACAGGGTATTATGTACCTACAATTCCTGATACTTCATTCCATTGGAAAAGCAAACCCCAATCATAGAAAAAAATCTTATCAAATGTGGTAGCAATAAAAGCACCCAGGCAATGTGAAAAAAATCCCAGTTTAGTATCTCCAAGAGCTTCCAGTGTTCTAAGCAACTGCCCTCTGGAAGGGAGAAGTCTGGTTGCCTTACATAACTCTGCTCCTTTCTCTCGTTACATCATTTAAATGCTGGACATGTTATTGTCTTGGCTTTTTTCTCTCTCTGATTCCAAAGAAAGAAACCAGAGCTTCTGATAACGATGGAAAAGATGAGAAAAAACAGTCCTATAGCAAAGGGAATCCTGTCAAATCATATTTTAAACAAAATAGTGTTTTAGAGTATACCTATATTGCATTTACTGCAGTTTCGGCAGAGAGAACTGTACTCACTGTGTAAATCCTTGGGACCTCATAGTTCTTGTGGCACAGACACTAAATGCCCCAGTGTTTCCTGAGTTCCTCAGAAAGGCTTTACAGTCTGCACGGAGCTCTCTCTTTTAGGCCACCAGGAGCATCCAGTCAAGCTAGTTTAAACCTAACTGGGATGTACCTGCATGTACTGCAGTCAGCTTAGTGGCAGAGTAACTGCATCATACTGTTCCCTTCCATGCAAAACAAATGACTGCATTGTTAAATTTTTCATAAGCTTGCATGTCCTACAGGTAGTCCAGAATTATCCTGCCTCAAGAAATGTGGTCAACAGCCATTTGCACCACAGTGAATGGCACTCAACATGATCGTGGTCCCAACTGGAGGCAAATCTTCCTTTCAATATCATCTGAGACTTTGTCTCTTCCCTTAACAAAATGCAGCCATCAAAAATTATTCTGAAATTTCCAGAGCTTTATATCCAGATAAAGCTTCTTTTGCACTCTCTGTGCAGAACAGCTCGCAGCATCTCAGGGTACATACCTTCTGGGGACAGGAGCCTCCAGAAGTGCAGCCACTTTTAGCCACAACCCACAGGGACAAACTCTGCTGTTGCTCCTTAGAACATCATACTGCAGGACCAGTACTGAGAGAGAGACTCTCCCAAGAGTAAAAAGAAAAGGGGTATCCAGCTGGGGTCATACTTCCATCCTATGCCACCTTGGATTCAGAGCTGCAGGAAGGGAAACTTCTTTCTGCTGCTTTCAGGAGATCAGAACAAGGTAGGAATTCCCCTCATTCCAGCACAAATCAGAGAGCAGTTTGTTTGGACTCTAGGATCCTCTAGGATCAGCTACGAGATCAGATGATGTTGCTCAAAGCTTTATCCTGAGAGACCCTGTAAATTCCTGGAAACCCTCTCTGTGCACCTTCTCCACTTTCCACTGCTTCACTGTTCTCATGGTGAAACATTTTTGCTTTGTATCCTCTTGGACAAAACTTCCCTTGATTTATTTTATGTCGATTGTCTCCAGTTCATCCACCACATACTCTGTAAAAGCTTGAAATAATCATCTTGGTAACTTCATCATTGGTTCTAGCACACTTTTGTTAGTGCCCCCAGAAGCCATCTCCTCTCAAGGCTAAATAAGCCCAGTTCCCTCAGATTCTCTTCACAGGACAAGTCCTCCGGCCCTTGTCCATCTCAATGGCTCCTGCTGAATTTGCTCCAGTTTATTGATGTCTTACTTGTGTTGTGGAGTCCAAAACTGAATGCATGAATGAAACCATGAGGAAACCCAGAAGGAATCAAAGCAGGGAGACATTCTGAGAACTTTCTACGATTTTGACTAGGCATTTCCCCACTTTGTTTTGCAGGTTTTGAAATGAAATAATAAGTGATTACACTCTTAGGATATAACAAGTTGCCTCCTCCTGGCTATCATAGTGACCAAATGGCATGTACACACCTATTACATCACAAATGCAAAATGAAGCATAACGATCCAGCCCTCCTTGACATGGTCTAGTTGTGGACAGTTAGGAACCTCTTAGTTGTGTACCTGTACGTAGCCATCCTCATCAGTTAGCTGACAGGTAAAGCCCATTAACCTTCAAGCTGCTCAGTTTTGTTTATCTGACCAATGAATGAAAATTAATTTCAATTTTATTTCCCTGTCTTCTTTTACTTCTTCCTGCACTGACTTTCAGTTTGAGCTCTACCAGCTTCTTCCCTTCTCTATTCTTAGTTGGCCAAATCTTTTTTTTTCTTCACCCTTTCTCTCCCATCTTCCCTCATGAAACTCAGGTGTTCCCGTGGTAATTACCATTGCCAGCATTCCTTTACCCCAACACTCAGTTGAATATAATCCATTTCAGTGATAGTCTGGTCGGATCTGGGACCACTAGACATTTTCAGTTTGACCAGTAGTTAGAGGCTTTCATTCATTAGTGGGCTTCATTCTTGATTCACTGATGACCATCTCCATAGTTATTCATCATAACGAAAGATATCAAAAACTAAGTGTACATAGGTTATATTTTTAAGATAGGTTCAGTACAAGGACAATAAGGATAGACTCGTTTTGAGAATAAGCAACTGAATTTAGGTGTCTACAAGTACATCACCAACTTAAACTACCATTACAAAAAACAGAGATGTAGTTAAGATCGTTAGCTGCCTGTCTACAACTGGTCTGCTCAATAACCCCACAGGCTCCACTGACTGTAATGTCATCTGAGGCACAAAGCTTACATGTAGACACTTACATTTATGCATTTTAATCTCAAAGCAAACCTTACCTGGAGGATTCAAAAATAGCTTTGCATAACTTACAAACTTAATCTCCTACTACGTAAAGAAGAAAGAAGGACAAATGTTAAGTAGCTAAATGAAATGGTTTAGTATTTGATAGGAATGGTTGGACTCGATGATCCGATGGGTCTTTTCCAACCTGGTGATTCTATGATGCTATGAAAGTTTATGCCAGCTCAGAGCCTCCCAGTGGGCTGCTTTGAACACCAAATCTTGCTGCTTTAAGATGATAAATACAGCAGCAACCACCATTTAAAAACACTTCTCTCAGCCTCCACATACTTCGCATTTTGCCACAGGGCAACTGAGGAGCAGGGATGCAAGACCTTACAGAGCCTCTCCGCAGGCCAAGTTTCCTGCTCCAGAGGGCACACCAGTGCATAGAGACCCCACCTGGAACAGCGAGCGGTGGATCCCTTCCACCAGCAGGCGCCAAGGTAAAGCTGGCCAACAAATGGAAGCAGAAGAGAGCTCCCAGGTGAAAGGGCCTGGCTGATGCAGTTGGCTGGGGCACTATACCAAAGGGGAAGTAACAGATCCCCTCCAGTAGCCACTGTGACGTCTTTTTTTGTTTTCTTATTTGTTTGGATCCAGGACAATTCAGGTCCAGATGATACCAGGTTCAGAGCCAGTGGACTGCAGCTGTTCCCACTTAAACAGAAACAATTCAAAGTTAATAAACAAGTCTCTGCAAACAGAAAGAGATTCATGCATTAAAGCTGCATTAAGAGAGGAAAGAGAAAACAAATAATTCTATCTGTCTGCCACAAGATGCACTTTAACTAACTGAAGCCTATTTGAAAAGTAATGCTGTGGGTCCTCAGTGCAGAGGTGGAAGGGGAGGGAAGGTTACGTGGGGAGAAGAAATCACTTTATTTCTATCACGATGCAGTAAGATATAAATACAATCAAAAGGGGTTAATCTAATCCTTTTGTGAAGCACTGAGTCAGAGAACAAGACAAAAACAAATCTGTGATCTGGAACTTCCTGAGCACCCACTCAGGGTGGATTAATGAGGAGTACACGGCTGTGAAATTATGTGCCCTCTGAGTCAGGAAAATGGTCCTAGTGGTGCATGACCTTGAAATGAGGGGAAGCAAACTTCACCTGATCCACAATTATAAAGACCTAAAAGGAGGGGGACTAAGGAGGAGGGAGAACACATTAAGAGCTGGGAAAATGTTTCTGAATATGAAACCACAAAATACTAAACAAACTCGAGGCTTGAAAGATGAATTAAATGCAGTACAAAAAAAATCCAGAGGCTTTAAAAGATACTGGCATTAGTGTTTGAGCATTATATGGAAAGCTTGTCCTCTTTATTTACGCGAAGTGGATACTTTGTTGCTGTTGTTATGGTCTTAGTGATGTTTGTCTGCCTTCAATTTTCTCTTTGCAATGAAAAATTGTTGTGAGATGATTTCTAGTCTTAGCTGCTTTACATGACAGTATTATCAAGGATTCATCAAGAGGCCATCTGTCGAATTTATGAAAAAAAATGCAAAACCAAAACAGATGAAAAGGAAAGAGCAAGACAGACACTGGTCCAGGGGACGATAGATGTGGCAGCATGTGCCTCAGTGTGAAAATTACAACATTTAAATACTGCAGAATAAATTACTGTGCCGAAAAATTAGTGATGCTCTCCCACTTCAGATTCTTCCCTTATGATGAGAACATAATGAAATAGATCACAGATCAAATAATTTTTTCCTGTGGCTATTATTATATTCTAATGAAAAAATTAAAATATGGTGAAGACATAAAACCTATAAGAGAATCAAATAAACCACACTACTGAGTAATTTCTTAGGTACCCCCAAAATGTTCAGCTGATGTGGAAACAATAGATTTCTACCTTTTTCTGAATGTAATCAGCTGATTTCCCCATTTTTCATATCTTCTTGCATTGTAATACCTGGTATATGTAGACTCATATATATGCCTCTGACATAGGAAAGATAAAGGAAGGGGAAAAAAACTGATCTGCCCTCTTTACAAGCTGGTTGAATTGCATTCCAAAGTAGAGTCAAATATGAACATCTATTCTAAACAAATATATACTGTATATAAAATTCACTGAGTATCAGTGATCCATCAAGATCGGACGCAGCCTGATCTGCAGTGACCAAGTATTGCTGGAGTTCGAGGTCCAGAGGGATATGGGCCAGGCAAGGGTTGTAGCCACGACCCTAACTTTTAGGCAAGCAAAACTCCAGCTCTTCAAGGAGTTACTCAGTATGACCCCCTAAGACATGATCTCCCAGGACAAAGGAGCAGAACAGAGATGGCAAATATTTGAAGATGCTTTCCAAAAAGAGCAAGAGTGCTCAGTCCCCAGATGTAGGAAATCAGGCAGGGAAGGGGAGAGACCCAACTTCAGTCAAACTGAAGAGCAAGAGGGAATTGCACAGACAGTACAAGCAGGGACAGGGAACCTGGGAAGAGCATAGGGACACTGTCTGGTTGTGTAGGGGTGGGGTCAGGAAGGCCAAGGTGTTGCTGGAGTGAAGGGAAGAAAAAACTAACAAGAAGTGCTTCTACAGATATGCCAATCAGAAAAGAAAAGTTACAGAAAGTGTACTGTAACTGATGAATGGAAATGGTGACCTAATATCAACAGACAAGGAGAAGGCTGAGATACTCAACAACCTTTTTGCTTCAGTTTTCACTGGCAACCACTCTCCTCACCCATCCTGGGTCCATGGACAACAAGATGGGAACCAGGGGGTATAGCCCCTCCCACTGCAGAGGAAGATCAGAACTCATGGGATTCAACAAGTGCAAAGTCCTACATCTGGGTTGGGGCAATCTGTGGTTTTAAGGCAGGCTGAGGAACGATGTGATTGAAAGGAGCCCTGCAGAGAAGGACTTGGGTGTGCTGATTGATGAGAAGCTTGACATGAGCTGGCAATGCACGCCCACAGCCCAGAAGGCCAACCATATCCTGGGCTGCATCAAAAGAAGTGTGGCTAGCAGGTCGAGGGAGGTGATTCTGCCCCTCTACTCCACTCTCATGAGATCCCACCTGGAATCCTGTGCTCAGTTCTGGAATCCCCAACAAATTAATGGGTCCAGAGGAGGGCTACAACGACGATCAGGGGGCTGAACCACCTCTGCTATGAGGACAGGCTGAGAGAGTTGGGGCTGTTCAGCCTGGAGAAGAGAAGGCTCTGAGAAGACCTTAGAGCAACATTCCAGTACCTGAAGGGGCTACAAGAAAGCTGCGGAGGGACTTTCACAAGGGTAGGTAGTAACAGGATGAGGGGGAATGCCTTTAAATTAGGGGGAGAGGAGATTTAGATTACAATTTTGGTAGAAGTTTTTCATTATGAGGATGGTGAGGCACTGAAACAGGTTGCCCAGGGAAGCTGTGGATAACCCCTCCATAGAATTGTTCAAAGCTAGGTGGAATGGGGCCTTGAGCAACTTTATCTGGTGGGAGGTGTCCCTGCCCATGACAGGGGGTGTTGGAACTAGATGATCTTTAAGGTCCCTTCCAACCTGAACTATTCTAGGATTCTAGGATTCTAGGATCTACTCTTTTCTAACTAGATTGACATCTATGTTTACATACTGTGCATGAGAAATAAATTTGAATCAAATATGTGCTTGTTGAAATCAAGTAGTTTGGATTTAACTGGAATCTAAGAGATTAAATCCAGTTTGTACTGTATATTAAAAAGCAAATACAACAAAGGCCAGGCCTTTCCTAACCTCTCCCTTCATCTGTCCCCCAGTAGGAATGCACTTGAATTTCTGTGCCAATTTGTGACAAGATAATAGGGAAAATATCATATTGATTGTTGTACAAATTTGAAAATTTTCAACAGCCTTTCCTCAAAAGCAATTTGTCCCCCTCTTTTACTGATTATGTTTAAATTTATGGAAAACCTGCTACCAGGCTATCCCTATGAAAGTGTGAAAAATCAGAGTATGACAAGCCATGGATTTTAAACATAACTGTATTACATAACAGTAATTTGAGTTCTTTGTGTCCTGTTTCTTGACAGGGAGAAAAAGTATGAGAAAGAAAGGTTGATATTACTTTAATATCATAATTAAAAGACACGCACGGTCACTAACTATCTCCACCAAAACCTCCAACAAAAGTACGTGTCCTACAAGTGACAACCTATCCAATAACGACTTTCTGCACCTGAGAGAAAGAACAGGTGAAACTGCCCCTGAGCTTCACTAAAGACCTTCCTAAACTATAGCAGATAACCAAACTCTGTGCTAATTTTCAGCAGTTCCAACTTTTAAACTAACAAGCAAAGAGAGGCTACATCTGGCAGTCCATCAAACAGTTCTCAAACACATAGTCTTTCAATCTAGATAATGTGCATACTTGGTGCATGGAGAAAGTAACAACACAAAATCTTAAACTGACTTTAGAAAAAGAAGAAAATAACCATTAATTTTAACTTAATTGAATTGAGATGATCATCTTGATGCATCAGCAATTAAATGACAGCAAACATCGTAAAAGCAAACTGTGTATTTATCTTAATGACATAGAGTAAAGCAAACCTACTTACAAGGTTTAAACTCTATGCACTTCCAAAACTGCAAAAAGTTTATGACTAAAGACCATTATATCATTCTCTGTAGTCTGGGGAGACTGTATGAGGGAGAATCTATAAGTTTAGTCCTGAAAATATATGCTTACTTATTTAACATTACTCATGAGAGTAAGCCCACAAATTTCTGTTGTACTTGACCCAACTGTAAGGGCAAGTATATACAAATTCCCTCTGAAATATGGGCCATAAAATTTACATTCTGGAAACATTTTTTAATACAATTATGCAAATATTACTGTAACGATATTCTGCTTTAAGGATCAATTCTTGAATTATATAAGCATCAATATTCACTTGACAACTGTGATGTAACTGCAAGAAAAAGGTAGTTATACTTGAGGGGGTTAATTAAGTAAAAGTCTTCTGTGAAGTATTTGCTTTTGAATCTATTCTAATATCTGAACATTAAATGAATCCAGGAGAATGATTCTCAGACAAAATGTAAAACTACGTTTTACATGTCTGTGGAATTTATGATCTGATTTAAAATAAGATTGGCATGTGTTTACCAGACTAAGGGAGTATGACTACTCCCTTTATGCAGAAGGAGCCCTCACGTCAGTGCAATGAATCCACATCTTCTCAGTGATCAGTAATCTTGCTCATGCACATTAACAGAGAACAAACACACTGTGATCAAGTATACCGTATTAAAATCTGTGATATGACCAAGCATGTAGATAAAAATCATACTACAGTAACTGGGAAACAGAAGTACTTATTGACAGTGATATTCAATCCTCACTTCACTGCACCTCTAGGAACAGTTCAGAAACAATACATGGCATCAACAAACCACCACTGTCCTTTTTGATTGGCTTTTAAGAATCCAGCTGCCTTGTTTAGAGAGCTGGCCTCTTCCCAAATACCAGAGAAAAATTAAAAGCCTCTGCCTGAGCCTCTGCGAGGACCATCTCACACTGAAATAGCACAAAACTCCTTTGAGTTCCAGGGAAGCAGGATTTTCACACAGGTGCAGAGCTCTGCACTGAACAGGTATACAGCCTGATTCCAACTATCAAAGCGTCATTGAAGTGCTCTACCTATGCCAAACCATAATAACTGTACTGTTTAACAAAAAGCAACACTCACAAACAATGATAATCATCAACAACAGAACTTGTTACACAGGCATTGAAGGTCTGGTTTCATTAGGAGCAGTGAATTCTTTGTAACGCCAATTAATTTGCTGGGTTCAGAGGGAGTTGTTTTGCTGGCAGCAGATTTACCACAGGAGCTGTCTCTGTTTGAGTCTCTGGCCCTGCCTTTGAGAAATCAAGAGCCCTTGTGTCACTCTTCACCTGTCCCGAATTGCTAGGGCCCCGAGAGGAGAATTATGCCAGGGCAGGGCTGTGTGGGAGAACATGAAAACACATTCCATTAAATTAGTTACTCAAGTGTGCAACACTGCTGTGCAGGGGAGTCAATTACCCTGATAGCCCAGCACTGCCCCACTCCCTATAACCATATGACTGAAGATCCATTGTATAATAATAGCCTACAATAAGATGTCAAGAAAGGACATTAGGGTTCTCTGAAGCAATGAGCATTAACTGGGTGCGATATTTTCGTAGGTCTGTTTTATCAGGATAATCCTTGAACTACTCAAATACATAAACTCCCGTACGAAACAGATATCTCTCCATCTGCACAGGCTTGGGCACTGACGAACAGGCTGGAAATATATGGGAAGCTGCATTATTTTAAATAACTGTTCCATAAAATAAATAGTAAGCACACAGCTCAGCATTTCAAGAGCCATAAAATAAATCACCATCAAAAAAAGCTTACTTTATGAACCTGTAAATCTCCTGGAAATAAACGTTTTCTTCATCTTCCTGTGTTTTAATAAAAAATTCCTTTTTTTACTCACTCAATTACAATATCACTATCAGTTCAAATTACAGGTCAAAGATACGGGGCTTAATGTATGTACAGCCAGTTCTCTTCTCCTAATAACCTGTCATTCCCAGGATTTGAATGTCAGAACACAGCCTACCGCGGTAATGCTACCCGGCAGCACAGTGATGAAAACTTTGGACAAATCATGAAGAACATTCCAGATCCAAATCATCAGAAGGTTACTGGGGAGAGCCTTTCATCCCGCTCTGACCCCTTGATCTGACAAGTGACACCTACAAAATGAACAGCTCTCCAGCTTAAATTGTTTAACTGTAGCCTGATCAGTTTTATTATCTTGCTAATCCGGATATCAGCCATTTCATCAGAATGGAAGATATGCATATCATGAATTATTTTGACACCAAGACCTTTTAATTTTTTCTAGCAATATTTCACTACACCAATCAGGGCCTGCAGTCAGTGATGCTGCTCGCCTCCTGGGATGTCAGAGGACAGTGCACTCCTGACAGCACCAAATCATCTGGGAGCTGTAACGAGCTATTGCTGCAATTATTATTATCTCCTGTAGTCATGCATTTCATTACAGTGCAGGCAGACAGAGGTTTCAGTTTCGGGCCAGTCTTATTTAGGAATCTCTGCCATTTTATGGGCTGTAGGGCTCCGTAGTGTAATTTCTTTTCTCCTCAGTAGACAAGGATAGGTGAATTTCTAATAAAAACAAAACACTAGCTAGGTACTGAAGAAAGAGGGAGCGCAATACAGTACATTAACCAGCAGTGAAACAGCTTAAATGGCCCACTTGTAGTTTATGAAAGCAGTGGTTAATCAGCAATATGGTTTGCTGCAGAGAGAAATAAAGAACAGTTTATCTTTAAATACATATATATTACCTTTTTTCCAAACTACCCACTGCTAAACTTTCTGTAAGGTAACACTAACTCCTGAAGGGAGAAGGCTATGGTTTTTAGTGATCTTTTTCTGCCACTTCAGGAAAGTAAATTCAAATAGTTAAGAAAAGGTGAAGAAAAATGTCTGTTTTGTTTGTTTAAGCAGCTTAGGGGTCATTTTTACAAAGCATGAAAAGATGGCTATTCACAGCTACAGTACACCAAAAGCCCTTCCCAGAGAAAACACCAGTTACCATTTTACCTCTTCCCCCCCGCCACAAGGTTAAATGGTGGCACCAAAGCGTCTGTCCTGCCAGCCATGGCAGGACACTCCAGAGTGTCTTTTGGAGGGTATTGCCAGCTTTCACAAACACTATAAAATAAAAGAAGATAACAAAATGCACACATTTAAGGACATACACTGATACAAAGGCAACGTTATGCAAAATACTCAACACTTCTACCCCTATTCTCCATCTCTCCTTGATATTCACTTTGACTATACCATTGTTCATGCATTTACATGTACATCATACCACACTTTCATCCTTAGTCTTCTTTTAGTACACTCAGTTGATTTCAAGGCCTTTTCCACTGTCTTTTTCTTCAGGGTTTCCCTTCTCCCTCATTTCCCTTTCTCCTTTTCAAATCTGCTCCCCTTTTTCTCAACATTTAGGTTATAAATGACTTAATTTCATGACTGAAAAAGAAGCACCAGTAAAAACAGGGGTAGAATTCAGCATTTTCAATTCTATCATGTTTTTAAAAATGGTACGTAATACAGCAAGTAAATGACAAATAGGAAGGTTTTGACTAAGTATGAAAGGAAAAGCCAAACAACTGATTATCTATGCACACATAATAAAACACAGGAAACTCAGTAACACATCCAGAGAGTCTAAAATTAAGGTACTACGTGTATGACAGCAAATTGCTACTTTACATATATATAAAAAAAATGAGGAGATTTATTTAAATGTAAACAATGAAAGAACCACTTCACACCACTTTTCCCTATAAAAACTACATGACTTTTGCTTCTCTGCTGAGGTATTTAATTATGCACTTTCTGTAGTCAGCAATCCCTCCACATGTATAGATTTTTGACAGCAAGATAGACAAAGTTCTGAATATTAAACTTGAAGTAACATATTCTGCCTCATCACTTTTGTAAAGACAGCTGATATTGCCTGAGAGTTTGGCACCAGAGGCCAAGCACCATATTTTCAACCACCCACACACAAACCCTTTCAATACAATCACTAGCAACTTGACTGTGAATTTTCCAGACATTGATGGCTAGCAAACACTAATAGCAATGCTCCTGTGATGGGCTTCCGTCACGAAAAAGCAGTTCTTCAGCTTTTTCATTCCATCTGTGTGATGTGAAGAGATCAGGGAAGACTTTGCCTCAGCAGAGACAGGATAGTGTGTCCAAAAAGGAGCAGAGCAGCACACCAGGGTCTGTAGTGTTGTGTTTATTTACAGATGCCATTCAGTTTTACATAACTCCCTTGTTAGTAAAGGGTTGCTGATCCTGCAGACTCTTACACATGTGAGCAGTTCCATCAAAGTCAGTGAGATGCACATGAATTAAGATTCCTCTTTTAAGTAAAGGCTTAGCAGGATGAAGGCTGGTCCTCATGGCTGCTGAAATCTTCGACTGCGATTGACTTGAAGGAGAAGCTAAATCCACTCAGCACTAAACTGGAAAATACTTTCTCATGTCCTGTGAACAATTTTAGTCTCTCTTTGGCTAGTGATTCAGTCATTCAAAGCTCCAAGGGACCCACTCTGGTGGTCAGTGCTCACGGTATGCAGCTATGGAGCAAGAGAGATAGATCACATCCCCAGGCTAGTTAATGATGATTAGCACGGAGTAGGGCCAGATTAAGGCATTAGCATGAATGCACTGCGGATTGCCTTAGGGAATGATACATGGGTGACTTGTAGTTAAAGTCTCAGAACTGTGGATCAGTAACCACTGACCAGGAGTTTAAAGTGTCAAGTACCCCTCCCCTTCTCTTCCGTCCCCCAACCACTGTTTGTCTACAGTTTCCACTGTAGACTTCAGACAACAGTTTAAACATTTTTCAAAGCCTAGCAGATGTCCGTTTGCTTTAAGTAAATCCCTGCTTCCCAAAGAAAAAATGTCCTGCAACAGAAGTCCTAGCCAGCTTAGCATCTTACAAGGTGCCATGTCAGTGTCCATGGTCACAGTTATACCTTGGCTTTATTAAAGTCACTGCAGTCTGCAGGTCCTTTAACATGAGCTTTACATTGACTGTGGCTGTGGCAAGGGACAGGTGAACACACTCAGCATAAAACCAAAGACGACTCTGCCAGATGAGCCTAAAAGCTTCTCAAAACCAGGCTGCAATTTTCTGGACATTCACAGCTTTTCCTGAGCTCCCATGGGAAGAGTCACTCACAGGAAGAAAAGCCCTGTCACACCCCTCATGGCTACCTGCTCCACAAGCCCTCTGGGACCAGCACGAACAACAGGAGGCCAAGTGATGCCATGCATGGGTTGTTCTGCTGAGGATCACAAGACATGCCTAGCATGCAGCCTGGGTCCTGCTCTACACTGATTGCAAACTCTTACAGTTTTCTCCATTGAACCTAAGGACCAATGAGCTGTGGGCCCGAGGCTGGGAGCTTGCTGGCTGTGTCAGGCTGCTCATGGTTAAGAATGAGTGGGAACGGACAAAATGTCCTTCAAATTATTGTAAAAATTTAATGTAAAATAAATAAAAAAAACCGAGAAGAATTAATAATTAATTAGAAAAGTTTAAGAGGGAACCCAGGAATTTGAGCTCCCCCATTCTCACCCTTAGACTTACTACTGCCACTTATTTTATTTACTTTATTTTATAACCATTTTTGTTCTCTTTGGGTCAAATGCGTTTCCTAAACCACTGTGAAATTCCTTTTGAAACCCATCTGAAGACTACTGTCATCTTCTTATTACAGATATGTGCAGATAGACTTGAGGAGAAACTCTTTTAGCCCTTGAAAAGCTATAATTCTTACATGCACATCAGTAAGGAATTAAAAGTGCAATAGAATAAGAAAAGAAACACCAAACTTGCCATTCTTCAGGTCAGTAAGAAGCTCTTCAAATATCACCATGAAAAACATATAGGGTAACAGATTTCATATGGTATTTTCTTTAGGATGTTTTTAATTCTATTTATTGTTACTAAAAAAAATCATAAGATAATATGCAACAATAACATCAAAACATCTTTATTCCTAGTGTCTTTTGGTATAAATTGTGGGAGATTGTTTTACAGTATGCACGAGTACCTGACTATAAACAAGTTACACAACAGACTGTAATCAGTTAATTAGATCCTTGTTAATATTTCCACAAAATCAGACCCAGAATCTTCAAAATCATCTTGGGCCAAATTCAGCAACATCCATCAAAGTCAAATAATGTTGTTAACTGATCTGGACCATAGTTCCTTGTAATTTCCAGGGCTTTCAGCCTATATGTTATATTAGCATGTTATCTGTAGTGGTTCTTATTTCTTGTTTACTACATATTATGTTGCCTTAGTAACACCTTAGCTTTTGTTGCTTACATGTAGATTGTTTGAGCCAAGCCCTTTGTATTACAGCCTGAGGAAAGTTCTAGTTTACAACACCAGAATTATAGTTATTTTTAATGGCAACACGACAGATTTGCTCTAAAATAAACACAGAGTACTTCATTAACATTAGCTTGTGTACAGACTCAGCCTTTTCTAAGAAATCAAGCATGACAGATTCTTTACAATACTTCTTATAACAGACGACACGACTTCCATCTGAATCCTGATGATCAGCTGCAGTGCAACATTGCGAGCACAAAATACGGTGCATCACCATTTACCTTCTCAGCTTATAGGTGCGTTTAGGCGTCTAAGTGATCTGACAATAATTAAATGGAAAAAACAGAGGAATTTGTAAAACTTTGGCTCTCAGCAACCTGTCAAAAGCCATATTCTTAAATTCATGGTAAGTATTCGACAATTCATACTCTCATGTTTGAGCTTAAGCTGTTAATTCACACTTTATTGTAAATTACATAAGATCTTTTTCCTTCCCCATTTGCTGTTCTGTAACATATTGCATTGTATCCTTTATTCTTACTATTCTTAAAGATTAAGACTGCAGAGCGTACAGCAGAAAGAGCAGATTTCACTTGCACACTGGTAACCTCATGTCCATGTAGGGAATGTAATACAACCTGCTTAAATTCGAACTGCTTCTACCTTTGGTGACTTTAATATGGAGATTGTAAAATATTCTGCAGTTTATACCATATATAAACATAATAAAACAAGTTTAGAGAAAGATTTCACAGTTTGTGTATCACACAGACATGAGCACTCATTTTAAAAGCCAAACCAGAAATCTGCAGTTCCAGAATGACCTGATAAAGGTTGGGCCAATGTTTTCAAACACAGTGCCTGGCAGCAGGCTCCTAAGCCCAAGTTAGTCTTACAACTTTCATCCAACAAATGAGGTTAAGCCCCGTGTGGAGGAGCCTGACAGTATTTCAGTAGGCACTGGCTGTTGCCTCAAAGAAGGAGCTGAGCATTGTTGAACACGATCTTGCTAGATCCTTGTCGTTCCAAGGTATTGGCTGAGAACAGAGAATCTCTGAGGGCCATGCCAGGAAGGAGATTGCTTTCACCATTCAGGGAAGAGCTGCAGAAATTGGGGAGTCATTAAACCCCAAAAGCTAGGTGCTCTGGAGTAACATCCTCAGCCAGAATATTTGGGGGTATATTCTTGGATGCTTAAAGCAAGACTCAGAAATAATTAAGTGACCAAACTCATATTTGGACCTGATATTTGCACAAAAAGGATTTGACTTAAAACCACTAAGGGCCTGTATTTCCCGTTAACACAAAAGGTATAGTGGCTTTTTATGGAAGAGGTAAATCTGGAATGTAAAATTAGGCAGAATATTTGAAAACTTTGGCCTATAAACTTTGTGTGTATTGCCAGTCTAAACTCAGCTCCTAAATATTTAAAATCTTGTTTCTTTTTTATTGGACATAATTTTGTGATTAGGAAAAAGAAGAATGGAAATAAAGCCTCTGAATTTTACTCATAGGATTCACTCTGATGATTCCATGAGACCACAGTTAGATACATAAATTAAATTAAACTACACAAATAAATATTCTTAGGCTTCAAAAGAAAGTTGAGGAAAGACAAAATGACTGTTTTTTCCCCTTTGTTTGATTCATTTTCAATTGCTCTTCCCTGTGTAGCCACCACTATCATTCACTCTCAAGCTTAAGGGAACTAAAAGAATGGATGTACAGCACTCTGCAGCATTTGTAATGATGTGCTTAATTTTAAAAATTACAGGTAAAGTTTTTCAAGACCACCTTGAAAACTTGCTAGACACCCTGACCAGAGGAGTTACTCCACTGTTCAGATTTATCAGTAGACCTAAGGGAAGGGTCCCAAGATGTAAGTCAATGTATGGTAATGACACAAGCAACTTCCCTCAGAAAACCCACATTTGAGTGGAAGATTGTTAAGCTTTAAATTAACCCCTGTGTTGGTCTATACGTGCTGCAGAGAGCTCGATGTTTTTCAATGAAGCCTGTGAGCAACCTTCAGAATATTTGCTTACAATATATTGTACATGTTCACACTTTCTTTCAAATCTAAAGCAATAGTACACCAGTCTGTGCTGTCAATATGTTGATAAGCAACCACAGTGGAGACAGAAGCCATTGACTTTTGAAAGAGGGTTTGTTCAGTACAGCTGGTCTCTCCTTTATTGAGAGCTTTAGGCTTGCTTCTGCCTTCCTCATTCACCCAAGATAGTTTACATTTCCAAGTCAGTTTGAATTAACTCATATAATACTACACAGACACATTTGTAATTTTGTTTTACCCTGAACAATATGTTTCTTGTTAATAATTAAAACCCCTTTGGGTTGGTATAAATCAGCTGTTCAGATTTGTTGCTGTCATTCTGTAGTAAGTAACCCACCAAATTACTTGTAGAAGGAACTGCCCCAAAAAGGGGAGAATCTCTTTAATTAAATCAAAATGATTTTATAACATCTACCAGTATCCTGGGAAAAGACCGTCAAATTTTTGCAAAAACATGCAACAGAGTTTGAAACAGCATTGAGAGGGAATGAAACTCAAGCTAAGTCTTAATGAAAATAGTTTTAATAACGTATTTTGCTTTATAAACAGGTGGGGAACTAGAGAACTCTCATGCAATGGTTTGCAATATGCAGAGGATGGGCCATTGCTTGTAGAGGTGTTGTAACTCGATGGTGTGTTCAGAGGTGTGTTCTTACCCAAGCGTACGTAAACAGCTTTGTTCAGGAAAAAACAAAGCTACTTTTAATCACAACTCTCATACTGAAAACTGAGCATGTACTTGACTTGGCTGAATTGTGGCCAAAATGACTTTACAAGGCAAAAGATTAAGCAGGTCAGTCATTTCTCCAGTGAATATTTATGTGCTCCTGAGTTAGGTAAGCAAAGCAATACTCAGCTGTCAAACTAAAATCAATCATAGTTGGCTTGTTTTGCAATCATTCTGCCATGGGAGGCTTGCAGTTTTGCCTTTGTTATTTGTGATTTTAGAGAACAAAATTAAAATGTGAAACCCTATCAACATGTGAACTCAGCACCCTCTGACATATGGGGCATGCCCCTCATCCAACACAATCTTTGGTTAACAGCTGTGAGGAATTTTACCAAACTAAACAGCTTTTTATTCTAACCCAGGGGAACTGGCATGTGTTAGCACAGCTACAGAAGGTCTCTCCAGTCCCTAAATGAAAAAACATATTGAGGATTGAAAAGAAAAAGTTACAAGAGGGACAGAGTTCAAATAAAATTATTCTCTGGTTGATGGCAAGATCTATCTGTGTTCACAAACACATTCAAGTCAGGCTCATTTGCTGCAGATTTGCTTTTGCGAACGCTCAGTATGAAGAGCTCCCATTGAAGCCACTGGGAGCACTGGCACTCAGAAAAGCTGTTTCTCTGTGGAGTGTCGACAATTTGCACCAGCTGAGGATTCAATTCAAAGTACTTACAGGATGAGGCTTGAGTGCTGTGCTCCATTATAAGCAAAATGAGAGGCAGTATCACTTTTTGTTTATTTTTCTTTGGGGATTCATGCCAGTACAATATCTGCACAACTAATCCTGGTATGTAAAAATCCATTGGCATGGCAAAGCCAAAAACATCTACCTAGACAAAATTTTGTTGTAGCCACTGTTTAAAGGTAGTCCTAAGAGCAGCACATAAGGCAATTTTCCCACTTAGAGTAGCAAGAGAAAGATAGCAGCATGTGAACTGATTCCCACATTTAGGACTGTCACATTTCTGCTCCTGATTCTTCTATAATGCATGTATAAGAAAGATGATGCATACAGATTATATTAAGTCTTCTATGCAAATATAGGGATAGCAGTATATCCTGGCACTTGAGGCTCACTGTATCTTCAGAGTTCATCTCTGCCTGCCCAGTAGCTGACAAGAGCACTCACAGATTGATCAGGTCCAGTAGCTTGAGCACATTATCAGCCAACCCAAAACACTGAGCAACTGGCAAAGTGCAGCTTTCCTGCCCTCCAGGCAAAAAGAGAAAAGATGTTCAAGGAAAACAACATATAGTAGCATTGTCCATAGAGTCAAGAATCCAGACAATTTTATCTCCGTTTGATCGCAAGACAATCTTTTTAGACTGGTGCAGCCTGTACAAAAAAACACTGCAGAACTTCAAACAGCCACTGTGCTGCATAAAGAGATGGTAAGAACACTCATGTGCCACAGTCCAGGCATTGAAGATAGAGGGATGTTTACTACTCTGTTAGTATGAAGGGTTTGCTTCATTATTCTGTCCTTGACCAAGTTCCTCTGCCTCTTGCCAAGTTAACTTCCATTATCATAGTTATTCTAGGTGCTGATAAAGGCATCTGGTGAAGCATGAGGAAAGCTAATTGACATGGAAAAGGAAAATTTTCAGGCCATGTTTTCTCCTGTGGAAATTATGTAAAATTGTTGCTGCTGCATTACACAAATAATTTTGATGCATCGACTTGCCTTTTGCTTGCCTTTACCTCAAACTCACTCAAATACTGTGGTTTTGACATGCCCTTTTTGGTTCTAAGTTGACTGCTTTCCAGAGAACAGCAATTCACAGAGGCATCCTAGAGACAATTTCCTTCACATAAATCCAAATGATGATATGCAATAGCATATTGACCAAGACAATTATTTATTTAAGAAAGAGCTATACCTTTTCAAGCCAATGAGTATTTATCAAAGGAATTGACAATACTAGCTCCAGTTAGGCTCTGCTGACTTGTGCCATGGCATTAGCTGAAGCTCTGTAGTGTAGCAGGTTTGCTACCAGGTGAAGGCAAGCCCTTTGTGGCAGATGTTCCCTGCCCCACTGAACTATTTTTCATCATCCACATGTGCCACCTCAGGTAAAACACTGATCTAGCCCATCCTTCTTGAAAGTCATATTCACTGCTTCTGTGGTGACACCTTCATGTGACGACAGGGTCACCGTCTTTCCTCATCACAAACACAAAAATAATTGCTGCCAGAAAACAGCACCATTTCTGAAGCTCTGCCTTATCTCTTTCTTTGTTCTGTGCTCACCCACACTGGGTCTGTCACTAGACTCTAACAATTTAAAGCAATCCTCTTTTCAGTTTCCTCTTGAATAGCATGTAAGTCTCTGACAGTCATACCTCACTGATATACTTCTGTAACATAGCAAACCTAAATAAAGATCAGGATCTGACTCCAAAACCTTGAATCAATAGATACTTTATAAATTTTACACTATTTTCACCTACCCATTGGGGTGACAGCAGCAAGGACTATTAGATGTTTTATAGCATAAAAGAATACATTTATAATTCATATGGGTTTTATAAATATATAAAAACTCAGGCAATTTGCTTCACTGCAAAGTGCCAAAATACGTGCCCAGTAAGTTGTGGCCAAATATGAAGATGGCTATGAATGAGTCCCTCAGAAATTAAAAAAAAAAAAGCTAAGAAGAACAAACATTGATGTTAAAATATTTTTAATCATTTACAACTCTGTTGTTTCATTGGATCTTAGGTATCATTTTAAAAATTAGGCCATATTTTATCTTGATTGCTACCAAGCATAGTATCATTATTTTGCTAGACTTCACATTCCTATCTGTCTTGCTAATGGAAATTTTCCTGTATAGAGAAAATGAGAACAATTTTATTCTGTTTTGAATCCAATAATATTCCTGGGTGTTCATCCTCACTGTTCTGGAAGAACAATGAAACAGTACTTACATGAAGGATTTACTGGTGTGTGTGCCAGGACAAAAACAGATGGACAAAACAAGTTTAGACAAATGAATCTGAAAAATTGGATGACCTTTATCTCACAAAGAAAGTTACTGAAATTCAGAAAAAGCCTAAAGTTACTTTATTTCCTTCAATGAAGAAATTCCAGTATTTATGCTTGAGCCATTCACTTTAGTTTAAGGCTGGTGATGTAAATTAGTAGCTAGTCCTTACAGCCAATTTTTATCTTTCCTAAAGCACAAACAACTCAAGAAGGAAGGGAGGGAGGGAGGGAGGGAGGGAGGGAGGGAGGGAGGAAGGAAGGAAGGAAGGAAGGAAGGAAGGAAGGAAGGAAGGAAGGAAGGAAGGAAGGAAGGAAGGAAGGAAGGAAGGAAGGAAGGAAGGAAGGAAGGAAGGAAGGAAGGAAGGAAGGAAGGAAGGAAGGGAGGAAGGAAGGAAGGAAGGGAGGAAGGGAGGAAGGGAGGGAGGGAGGGAGGGAGGGAGGGAGGGAGGGAGGGAGGAAGGGAGGGAGGGAGGGAGGGAGGGAGGGAGGGGAGGGAGGGAGGGAGGGAGGGAGGGAGGAAGGGAGGAAGGAAGGAAGGAAGGAAGGAAGGAAGGAAGGAAGGAAGGAAGGAAGGAAGGAAGGAAGGAAGGAAGGAAGGAAGGAAGGAAGGAAGGAAGGAAGGAAGGAAGGAAGGAAGGAAGGAAGGAAGGAAGGAAGGAAGGAAGGAAGGAAGGAAGGAAGGAAGGAAGGAAGGAAGGAAGGAAGGAAGGAAGGAAGGAAGGAAGGAAAAAGAACTTTACAAGAGCATGTGCCACATGCAGAGTATGAACCTATGTACCAGCTTGAAATGCCTGGGATTTTAAAATGGGCCCTCTCAGGTTGCTGCTGCAATAGAACCAAGCACCTTTTCTTTCTAGTAAAACAGTTTTTTCTACAGTCATTTTTTAACTGCTTGTGTTGTGAGATATGAGATATGCTGAGACAGACCACATAATACTATGACCTTAAGAGTATTCTTTGGCAGGGAATAAAATGTTCTCCTTTTCTCATCTTTCAGCAGCATCAGCCTTTGTTTCTCAGATCTCTTCAAAGGTTCCAAAAGACAGAATAATCCTATTCTGTCTTTGCAAAACAAGCTGTTATCAGAATAAATATTCTGCAAAGATCCAGCTTTTTATTCCCAGCAATTCCATTTTATCTTTTTTTTATTTTTTTTTTTTTTGTAGCACAAAATGGTTAATTCTGTCTAACAAGCAATTAATATGTTCTTCCAAACAAATCAGAACTGGAGAACCAAATTAACACTCTTTAGGAGTGATATATCAGTGTCTGATTTCACAGAATGCTTTACGACCCTTCCACCTAATCTAATAGATGGATTTTAAACATGAGAAAGCCTTAACATGTCTTGAATCTAAACACTCTGACTCCTTACAAATTTGTACACTAATTACTAAACCAGTCGTCACCTGTGTATCTCAAAGATAAGAAAACCTTTTAAAATTAGCTACCATTAAACATTACACTCACTGTTATTTTTCTTGAGTCTTACCCATCAAGGGAATATTTAGGTACTGCAATACATACCAAGAATATTTGTAAATCTAAAATCAACTAAATATTAAAAGTGTAGCAGTATCTAGTCAGAACTAGAGATATCAACTGCTATTTTTTTCTACTTGTCTTTCACTTCCTTCAGCTCATAAACAGATTTAACAAAAAAGAACCATGGGATCAAAACAACATATTCATAGGGAGGTATGTTCATTTAAGCAACAGGCTGTTCCAACTTAGCTTTTAATAAGACAGATGAAACGTTTTTTCATACACCACAATAAGCCAAGCTTTTGAATGCAAAAAGGTACAATCACAGGTGTTGTATTTACAAAAGATTGATAGGAAGCAAATGCCTTAGAAAATGACAGCAAAGGAAAGAAGAACGAAAAGTGCTGGGTTTGAAATTACCCATTTTTGTGTTGTACAGTGGGCAAAGCTGATGATTGCATGTGTATTCAAAGTATCCACACCAAGGTGTAGCTGTTGATAGTCCAGGTGGTACCACTGCAGCAGCACCTGCAAGGGACATGGCGTAGACAGAGAATATCACCTGTGCTACTGAGCTGCTCATAGACTAATATCCACTGCCAGGATATACAGTGCTCACAAGAATGGCCAAGTGGTACACAGAGTTAAACACCCTAAATAAAGGGGCAACAGCAGGGCAAACTTCTTAATGATGCCTCACTCACACAGGGTAACCTTGTTCTGAAGAAATGACTCTAAAAATGAGACTGAATCAGCCTGCATGTCTGTACAGCTCCTGCACTGCCAAATCTGGCAGCAGAGGTTTCTGCCAATTATTTTTTTTAAGGGAGTTGGACTACAGCCTATGATTCATTTTACATATAGTAGAGCATGAGTTGGCCTACATATAAAAATTCACACTGGTATAACTGTGTCAGTTTGGGGTGTGATATTTTGCTGACAGTTTTACCTTTAAAAGACCTAAAGCAGATCTGGTTAAATCTCTACCCAGATACCTTATACTCACTGAGGGTTTGGGGTTCTTTTCTGGTTTTCAGCTAGAATAAACAGGCTAAACTATATAAACCTGGCACATTACAGTAGGCTGCCAATTTATCTGTTCTTATCAAAATCATGCAGATGACATGTAAGGCTAGGCATATAACAGAGGTTCCCCCCCAAAAAAGAGGATCATTTATAGGTCCTTTGCATCAGTCACGTCTTTACAGAATCACAGTATGGCTGAGGTGGGAAGGAACATCCGGAGGTCATCTGGGCAACCCATCTGGCAACCCCTCTGCTCAAACAGGGCCACCCAAGGTTGGTTGCCCAGGACCCTTGTCAAGATGGCTTTTGAATGTCTCTAAGAAGGGAGACACCACAACCCCCTGTTATGGCCCACCCCCCACCCCGATGCTTGGTCACCCCCCTGGGCAGCCTGTGCCAGTGCCTGGTCACCCTCCAGTGTTTCTTGATATTCAGACTGAACCTTTACAGGAAGAATAATCTTGTTGGGTACAGATATTTAATAAAATATACAAGCATACCAAGATTTTAGAGAAGCTAACTGATAGGTATATGTAATATACCGTGATACCAAAAATAAAAGTCTACATCTTCATTCTGAAAAGGTTATCATGATAGCGGCCTCTACATTCACACATCCTAGAAATGGGTATTTTTGACTGAGTAGGGGCATTCACCATGTTAATTGGAATCTAAACCCCATCCTTAGATATCAGCGACCTCAGTCTTGTCAGAAATGCACAACTAAAAATGAGCTTAATTTTTAATGCAAGCTACCAGATTATTACTCACATTAGTTGTAGAGAAGGGGAGATCATAATGCAATGCACACATTTTAAGAGTCAAGATTTACATGGGAAAAAATTCACTTTGGAAGCCAACTGTGGCTTGTTTTATTAGCATCATTTAGTTCTAAGTAGACTAAGGAATGGAAAAAATTCCCTTCTCATCAATTGCAGTAATATATTTCAGTTGGACATACTGAGATTTCAAATTGTAGAGTCTGAGTTTTGCACCTTTTCCGTACACTAGTTTTTCCCCGACAAAACTTGTTTGGCAACCACATGTCAGGCTGTTGGCAAAGGTTCTGACCTCACAATTTTAAGCACTTTTTTTCTTAATACATTGTTGACATATGGCTATTGTGCTTTTAATCTAGTTATTTTGTGTCTGCTGTGTTGTTGCTATCTCATCTTCTGAATTTTCTTCAGGCAATTACTGTCAGAGGCATTTAATTTCTTCTGCTACATATTAAACAGTTGCCAACATTCCCTTGTTTTCAGTGTGGAGAAGCTGGTTATGGGGCCAAAGAAATTATTATAGCAAGGTGTCCTAGGTATATTCGTATACTTGCAAGGCCATCTAAAAATATTCTGATCACATATGAAAGAATGGTAGAGAAGCTTTGGAGAGAATAAAGCTGTTCTTTTGGCCTTCACATGTCACAAAGCCAGAAAAAAACACGCTACATTGCTTTCATCTCTAATATGTTGAATAGTTGCCTGTGGTTAATTACACTGCATCATGGAAGGTGCCACAATCAAGCAGTAGGATTAAGCCAGTTGAAAGTGATGTGAGGAAACAGATGGAAAATAACTCAGGTAACCATATAAAGCAAGTACAAAAGCTCTAGTCGTAAGCAGGCAAAACACCGTGTTTAACCATTTTTTGCTATGCAAAAAGCAAACGCCCCCGCAACAAACAACAGTACAAGCTAACACGCATTGTTCACTAGCATGTGTTGACAATATTTTGACCTTGAGCAAGGAAGACCAGAGGTACAAATGAGAAACTGAGAAATGCAATAGCTGGCAGGCACAGATTTAACACGGGATCAGGGTCGGGAATGTCCTACACATTAACTCTTCCTAGTCCACAACACATTCTACCTCCTGTGATGGGGAGCAGCTGCCCTCCTGCGATGCTGCCCGACATCCATCAAGGCTGTATCCTTACTGACCAGCCTGGAGTGTTTATTAAAGCTTATGGATTCTATTTGGTTCTTGTGTCTTTTCCCAATGTCCCTTAACCCTGAAAAATCTGCCAACAGAGTATGAGATTGCGAAGTATTTATTCTACTGCACTTCACAGGGCTAAATCTGAGTAGTTCTCTGAGGAGCTTCTCTCTGTTTTCATTAACTCTAAGTAATTCACATCACAGGCATCTAGTCTGGCTAGTGTGAACACTGGCTCATCATCTTTGTGTAACTGTGCTTTGTCCACATTGCCAGTGCACAATGCAACTTCATTTTTCTGTTTCTCTACTCACGAAATGGGGATGACAAGACATTCTTCACCAGCTGCAAGTATTCCAGCACTTTATCAGCTGATCAGCTTTCCTTTTACAAACATGACTGGTGGTCATATTGTTTGCTTTCATGGAACAAATTACAGATCTCAGGAAAATCAGCATCTAAATTTGTTCCAGTAACTCATTTTGAATGCAAGCTAAATCCTGTTTTCAGGTTGTACCCCACAAATACTAAAATAAGCTCTTCTTGGGGGCTGGAAAATAAACCCTGAAAAAATATAGCCTTGATTTCTCAGGGAGGCAAGAGCAGAAATTTGAAGAGATAGAACGCAAGATATGTGATCCCTTCCTATACTTCACAATTTGCCACGTTTTGCACTGAAATTCAACCAGTCATTTAGTTTATACGATAGCACGTAACATTTACAAAAAACTAAATCTAACTCTCGGTCTCACTCACTCAAAAGTTCATACTTTTCTTTAATGATTTCTAAAGGAATTTTATCATGTGAGCATAGGTTCTATAAACGCCTGTTAGACAGACATGACAGGGGCATTGATAATATCATAAAAGCAGCAGTTACACTTTACTTGAGCACTTAGATTAAATGGTATCTGTGGCAGCTAATCAGACAACTGGTTAGCAATTTAGAAACTAGTTTATTCATAAAATTAAATGTAGCATCAAAAACAATGTGGCAATATGACTAAGCCGTGATCATACAGGTTGAAGTATATTGGGCAAGAGACCTGTTTGCAAAGTCCATGAGAATTCAGCTCTGCTGCAATATTCTGTCAGCCATCTTCATTATCTTGTACAGGTACCTAGTGGACAAAATAATAATCTGAACTACAGAGAACCTGTTAAAATTCACAGTTCAGTGAAATGCTGATTACAGCAGCAACTCTCTTTTCTTTTCCGTGTCACTCCCACCCTTTTGCTCTCCTCCACTTTGCTTTTCTCCTTGGAATGGCAGACAGCGGTATAATGGTGTGGATAACATGTGGTATATTAGTCTTATTAGCATTCACTTACAAAGAGCTGCATAGCTGCACTCTTCCCAAACCTGCACTGCTCAGCATCCCCACTGCCAGGGCACACGCTTGCGCTGCTCCACACGGGAGTGCCTGTGCAAGGGTTAGGAACCCCTTCTGTCACAGGCTGCCTTCTCTTCGACTGCACCAGGAGAAAAAGAACTGCTTTCTGTCCCCTTTGTGCATTTTAATGTCTTGTTGTTTAAATCAAATTGCAAGCTTACATTCTGGCCAATCTCTTTAACCTCTGAAACCAAGCTTGAATGTAAAAGAAAATACAATATTTACTATAAACATTAGTCTGTTCAATTACTGTCATTTTTATCTACTACTTGAAAAACTTCATATTTTCCTTGCCTTAGTGAGCTATTTTAAGGAATAGTTGAATGGGATTGTATTGGAAGACACACACAGAATTGCTCAAAATGGATTTTTTTCCCAAGGGGGCAAAATACACCACTTCCAAAATGAGTTTACAATTAACCACCTGACAGGTACCTAGATTGTTAAAAATTGGCTCTTCCCCCAGCTTTCATAGCCAAATGATTATGAAAGGAGAATTCATGAGAAGTTATCTAAAAACTATCTGTATGTCATGTCTGGATATAATCCTTGTGTGAGGCCTAACAGAGGCTAAAAAACTGTCCACTTGTCTAAGGCATCCTTCTGAGCCTCATGATGTCACTATTGCTTGCAGAAGAGGTCCCTGTTTTAAAGGACAATACGGCATTCACAAACCACATTCTGCTCTTGCTATCTTAATACAGGAAGCTACAGAGGAAAATAAATACCAGACAACAGGCCAGTCAGTGAATGGATTACTTGATGCCATGCCCAAAAGATGGCTCACAAAATCTTTGGCTCATTGGTCAGGGAAATAGGAAGTCTGTACAGTGCCTGATCTATTATTCTGAGTCGCTAAATTTTTCTTCCTACCTCTCCAGCCCTGAATCCATGAAGCACACTGATGCATTTTGGCTTGCGCAATCAGTGTGATTAAGATGTCCTGAGACAGTGGAAGTCACCTTTGAGACAAGAGAGACACAGAAGTGAGTGTCAGGATAACGAGCTGCTTTGGGTCTTGGATGGAGTTCCTCCTCCATCATGCAATAGAATGAAAAATCGAGTGTCTGCATTAGGACAAGGGAAACATTCAGAAAAAGAAAGGTTAAACAAAGAGGGGGTGGGAAATGCAACTGTTGGCTTTCCTTCTTCCTTTTGCTTTCCTCTCTCTCTCACTCCCAACAGAGAGATAATAAATTGAAAGACTTGGTGTCGTCAGTGAATCAGAGCCCTGCCTCCATCAGCATCTAGAATCCAATTTGAAATCATCATGCCATTTTCCAGGTAATAGATATAAAAGTTTCTGTAGGAGACAAAGCACCTGAAGTTGGATCACATCATCAGTTTTGTACTGATGAGACATTGGATGAGTTTTCTATTACGTATCCAAAGAGCGAACATCTGTCTTACCAGAAAGCTTATTCAGGCTCAGCCAAAAGCTTTCATATTCAGGGATACATGTCATAATTCGAGACTAGTGAACTGGAGATATCCTGGGAGAAGAAACATGTCGGCAGGGAATATTTTAACACAGCTGAGATTGGTATAACATGGAAAGAACGCCCAGTGAAAAAACTGTTTGGGGGTTTTCTATCCTGCTTTAATTCTGAGTTAATTATTTTTCCTATATTTCTGGTCTGCTAAAGACCCACTGGACACCAAACAGGAGATAAAGCCACCCTCAAAAAAAAAAAAATTATCCAACATTGAATAAAAAACTCCATAAATTTTAAAAAGCGTGATTTTTAGAATAAATTTAAAGCATGTGGTAATAGGAAAATCCTCCCAAAGTAACCCAGGCCAGGCTAAGACTTAGTAGAAATCCTCCAGAAAGCATCTATTTCTGGCTGTCAAGGAGATCAAGCTTCAGGAGAATCTTCCTATGAAGTATATGGGGAAATGCAAGCTTTGAACGTCCTTGCTCTGGCTTGCCTCCTGAGGGCAGTTGCCTGTACAGTGACCAGCCTCCAGCTTATACACCTTTCTGGGACACCTAAAACTGGATGGGGTAAACATCACCCAACATGACTATAAAATAGCACCATTTTGGACTCACAGTATGGTTTAAATCAACCAGCTGTAAGTCAACCGTCAGAAGACTTTCAGAAGACAATCTGCTTTGGACACTTAGGTATCTAGTACAAAACATTAGGGTTCATCTTGGAACCTTTTTCTCACACAGGCAGCACCATCAATTTTAATGTAACTATTTGCATGAACAAGTCTTTTTCAGACTCATTTTATTTCATAAGCCTCTTTTAAACAAACGACATCCCAAAGCCCTTGATAGAATTAAATAACACTGTCCACTCTCTTGTATCTATCTGACATAAATTACAGAAAACAGCATCATAAAGATACTGCATGGTAAGTAAATTAAACCATTCAGTCATAAGGCAAATGACCTAGGGAGAGAGAAATTAAGAGACATAGGCAAAGGAGAAAAGATATGTTTTAAGATGAGGTTTGAAAAGAGACAGAGTCAATGAGGCAGAGAGATACATTCATACAACGAAACTGTGTACCAAGAAAAACTTTCAGATGTTCTGATATCCAGACAAACCAACCATGGATAAGTTTGACTAGACACATGGTACATGGAGGCTGTCACACATCTTCCTACACAAACAGAAATTCTAACACCTCCCAAATTAATTAAAGGAAGAAGTCTAGTGCTTGACTGGTCTATAATTTGCTATATCTCTAGTTTTTCAGTTCACTGCCCTATAAAAGACATTTATGCTAGCACAAATCCAGCAAGACACGAGGGGAATAGCTTCAACCCATAAACCAAAGACATATATGGTGTTCCCTGAGAAGAGGAGGAACATTTGTGAAGTCCGCCAAATCCTTCTGCTGTTTCGTATGGGACTTAAGTCACTATATTTTGGACTCTGGAGATCCAAGGTGCTAAAAAGGTGGATAAAATTACTGCAGTCACAGCAGCAACTCCAGTCAGGTAGCACTGTGCTTGGTTTCAACTTCTGCTAAAACTCATGGGTCATATCCACATTTATATGTAGGTATCCCACAACACTAAGTTCAATGGAACATAAACACCTAAATATCTCCTTAAACAAAAGTCTTATTCATGGCCTTCAGCAAGACATTTAAACATCATGTGCCTCAAATCTTTCCCTATAAATCCAGGATGTTAGTACTCAGTAACAAGAAATGAAGCTAGTGAAGGGTTCCTGTAATAACACACGACACTAAAGCCATAATATCCGCCTAACACTTTCAGTGTCATGTCAATCAAGAGATAAATACTGAAATGCCACAGATAAAGCGAGCTGTCAGAGTTTTAGGACTTACTGCTGCCACAGGCAGAGTGAGACACTGTCAGACCCAGAAAGAGATTTTACAAGCTCCTTTAAAATTTTCAGGAACCTACTCGTACCTAAGTCCCACCAAAGCTGATGGAGCAAAGCTGGAGCCAGTAAAGCCATGGGAGGGCAAGCACATGAGTCCTTTCATTAGATGCAAAAATACCTGATCTACAGCTTTGCATGTAGACCTTCTCCCCACAGTTGGACAGGCACTTTTCTTTTTAAGCAGTGATGGATCATTTTGTGAAAAGACTGAGCTATTGCACCATATAAGTCTTCACTACAGGTCCTGCTGCCCCCATTCCAACATGACCCTCTCCCAGTCATGATGTTGATCACTGTCTTGGTCTTCCTGACCCTGTGACCTCCACCAAGGATTCTCACAACCCCACATGTTTCATCTAAACACATTTTTTTCCAGGAAATCTTATCAGCTGAAGTTTACCCTCAAGATAAACAGCTGAGGTGTGACCTAGGTGTAATGTGCACTTCATGTGTACTCATGTCATCCATTCAAATGTAAATCTCCTTAAAGGCATAAGATAAAGGTAATTCATGCACAAAAACTTGAGGGGAATGGCAGTAACAAATTTTATATTTTCCTTTGAAGGTACAAATACTCAAGGATTTATTTTAGAATCATCTATTATTATGTGCAGGTTTGTCACTGAAAAGGGTAGTTAAATAAAATATTTGCTACTTTTGGCTCCTGCACTTCATTAATACCTTGCAGCTATATGGTCAGTCAGATCCCTCATTTGACTTTCCAAGAGAATGTATTTTCCAAAAGTCTTACTCCCTCAGTCTGACTTTTCCAGTAAGCTGAGTTTTTTTTCCACAAGTATTAAACAGATGTTTACACATTCACACAGATACACTCTGAGTGTATCTGAAAAATGTTGATGAGAGAACTACAAGGCAATCAGCACCACAGACGTCTCACCTAGAGCAAGGGATATTCCCACATCCTCCCTTCCTGGCGGTAGAGAGCAAAGGAGAGTGCTGAGGGAGGAAATGGCATGCTCCAAATTTGCAACTAGGAACACTGTAGGGTCTGTAGGTACCTTCTTGGTCTGTAGGGAGACCCATCCACTTCTCTCCGACCCACACATTCTGGACAGCTTCCCGATCAGAGTGGGCCCATGCCCCAAGACCACTACTGTCAAAATGTCAGCTGATAAGCACCCCTGGCAGGAACTAATATTTCAGTTCTGCAATGCAATAATGAGTGCCTTAGCCTGCATAAAGGACTTTCAATTTTCACAATCTTCATGTAAGGTAACTATGGTGTATGGCATGACATAACAACAAAACCAAGCTTTGGACAATACGTAATTACTTTTTTCCTCAGATTTTCTTGTCTTTTAGTTGGCTGTTCTGCCATTGAAGTTAGATATTTTAAAAATTAAATCAATCCCTCTGATGCATCAATTATCCTTGAAGTTGTTTTACTTTGGTTTTTTCTTTGGAGAAATTGCCCCTTCATCTTCTCCCCTTCCATTTGAAGGTACTCCACTGCAAGCAAATGTTTAGCATATGCCTCATTTAAATGAGAAAACCCTCTAAAGAGTAACTTTGCTCACCTGTTTCTAAACTGTCATGTTAACTATCAATGATGTCCTGCAAAGACAGCTGCCGATAACCCATCAACACTTTTTGTTAGGGAAATTAGATGCTCTATGCTGCTAGGAAGAAATGAGAGAAAAATTACTTGCATTTTTTTTGTCTGAAGATAATAGGAAAATATAAACTTACAGAGCAATCTGTAGAATAGAAACTGGGCATTTAGGTTCTCAGCTTTGACAAGACTAGTCACACTGGACTGTATTTTCCATGATGATATCTTATTTTACATTCTCAGACACCATAGGCTTGGTCTCCAGATGCACTGAGGACTTCCAGATTCATGCTGTTTTGATTGGAGGCACAGCCAAGTCTTACTTCCCTGAGAACTGGTTCTGAGGAGACTGAAGGAGATCAAAGAACATAAGAGCCACATATGAAAATCCACCACTGCTTTTGAAAATTTGAATGTTAACAACCCTTCCTCTGAGTTTTCCCCTCTAAAGAAAAAATACTGTACCTGCTCAAAACACCAAGGCATTATGAAGCTGAAATCAAAGCTTAGAAATAATATAAGAACCTTGGAAGAAGCTGCCTTAGAGGAATGACTACTTTAAAAACTCCCCTTACAAAAGGGAAGGAACACATGTTATGTCTTATTGAGCCTAACTGTCAAAGTGAGACCCCCAAAGACTGTATGGTACACAGAAAGGTTAAACATTTGCAGTACAGACATATTCCTAGTATGCTCTTTAAGTCACATGGATACTCACTAATTCTTCATTAGCCTGCTGATTCCTATGCAGAAAAGGACAAAGACTACATTTTCCCATGTAGCCTGGGATCCATGAGGTCAGATTTACTGAATGAATTTATCAACAGAGTTAGAGTTTCAATTTCTCTAATATGCTTCACCTAATAAGGCAGTTCCTGTCATAATTGCTGTTGTAGGGATAGGAGGTTAATCTTTTAAGTGATGGCACTGAACTCACCTGCTGAGAGATGGTCTGGAGTACTCCAATAAAACATTCATGGCTTTATGCCTCCTCTGTTGCACTTAAATCTATGTTAACAGTTTCAAAAAACTAAAAAGCCAGGTCTATGCTCTGCAGTGATCAATAGCACCATGGTTAGATATCAGCATATTCAGCTCAGTGGGATAAATGTTCAGTCTTTGGTAGATTTAGTAGTGGGTGGAAATGACAGATGGAATTTTAAGTCTTTTCTTCGGAGGCTTTGTTCTCCTCCTCCTATAGTGTATAGAATTTCCCCATGATATTTTGTTTTCTTTCCAAGAGACCTAAAGCACCAATCATATTGCTTTGTTCCCCTTGAGGGGGAGAAAAAAGTCAAAACCAGAGAAGGAAAACACTTACTTCATAAAGACAGGTCATTAACAAAAAGCTTAGGTTAACAGAAACAAGATTCAGCATGTCCAGACAACATCCTTTCAAATTTGAAACTGTATAATTAAATCAAATACAATTTGTGATAAATTGCCATTTGAAAGTGTAGAATTTGATTGAATCGTACTTGTGATAGATTATGAGGGATAAGAAACCCCATGTTTTCACATTAAACTATGATCATCTTATACAAACTTCAAATAAAGTCACATTCATAACAGTTATCTCTTATCCCTGGATTCAGTGTGACTTACTTGCAAAAGAAAATTAGAACAAAAATCATTGCATCAAATCTAGCTTTTAAAGATTGTTAAGTATAAAGACTAAGAATGGAACTGAAAGAAGAGAATAAACAGAGCAGGGTCTCCCAGTTCCCATTAAACTTTACTTTCCCCAGTAATCTGGAATTTTCTACAATTAAACTGTTTTAAATAAAAGCATTGAGCACAACTCAGAATATAACATTCTGGAAGCGTTTCCTCTAACCAGTGTTTGAGCCTCCCCTGTGCTCGTACAGGGGCAATTACAGGCCTCAAAGAAGGCTCTGTCTTTGCAACTTAGAGTAGAATTTGATCTCCAAACTTTGAAAAGCACGCAGTTACCTGAAGGTTTCCTGGCTACTGCACTGCGCACTGTCTTAGTCCTTGAATTACGTAAGTGAGGCTACAACCATGTTTGTAACATTCCCCTTCTTCCGTTTGTACCTTTGATGCAGTATAGAAATACTGGTACAGATAATTTTGGGAGCCATGTTTTGTTGACAAATCCAAAGCTCTTGCATTCTTAAACAAAAGCAGAGTGAAAACCAGTGTTTCTAATCATTGTTCACTCAAATACTTTATTTATTTTGTTGTAGGAGAAAACCTGACCCAGGAGACCCCAGGAGAAATAATTTATTGTGGTAATTTTCTTAGAAAGAACTTACAAGCCAATCTCAATACATTTTATTTTCCGAGTGTATGATTTTTATAGGGTGAACCGTATTATTTTTATTGAGAGCTGATTTTACCAGTCACTATGCATGTACAGGGGATGCTTTGAAAAGCAGTAGGAGAGTGGTGAGTGATTTGGGGGCAGTCCTGTGTTTTGTAAAACATATAGCAGTCTGCTGACCAGCTTTCAGATAAGAAAAGTCCTTCAAGCTACTTAGGTACATGATGTATTGCTGTGCCTTCCAGCTGAACAGCTCAAATGTTTACTGTGTGAAGTCCATGAGCTTTGCTGAGGGGTAACCAAACGCTGCTTAAATTTACTGAGTAGAGTGTGCGGAGAGAAACAAAGTGCCATTTTTCCATCCTTTTTCTACAGATGTGACCCTGACAAGATTACATGGGATAACTGAAGGATTTAGAAAACAAAGAAGTAGCTGATAAGAATTGCAGAACTTAACAGGATGACTCCAGCATGTAATAAAATTTGCGGTGCAGTTGAGTACCTCTTATTGACTAGGTGCAACATACTATTTAACTGCAGGGGACAGAGGTTAGTTTAACCTATTGATGGTAGAGTTAAGAAAGATTATAAATAAAAGGTTGTCTGGTAAAAATTTTTTTTTTCTAGTGCGTATCATTGAGCCCCCAAAACTAATGTTCAATGTTACACTTTCAAATTGCTTTTCATAAAAGTAAGATAGTTATCAAAGACACAATGGATGTAATTTTAAATTTGTAGTCCAGTCAAGGATATAGATATGGTCCAGCTCTGTTATATTTGAATGGAAAAAAAAAATAAAATGAAAAAAATAATACAGCAATTCCAATATTTCTTAGTTAGATTTTCCAATCAAGACTGCTGCCAAGGACCTTCTTATCTGATTATATTGCTAGAGGAACCCCATCACCACCACCCATAAAATTGTGGGCAGTTCCCTCCTGAGGTATAACACATCAGTACAAACTTCTTCTGCACTAGGACTATTAAATCTTTCATTTACACATTTAGAGTTCACGTAGCCCTGGTCTCTCTGTGAGAGTAAGAAGCTCTGTCTCTATCACTTCCACAGCCTGGACTCTTGCTGTCAAAGTTAGATAGAAATTCAAAAGTATTTGTAGGCGTGGAAGCGAAACCATCACTGGTGAGTTCCCCTTGATTAAACATTCATTAACTTTTTTCGGACTTTTCAGGTTATTCCCTGAAGGGAGTTCATTTGCAATCTCTTTTACCACCTCTCCATGATGACAAAATTTCTTTACAACACAACTTCTTCTACTGTTTTTTGGTGCAGCATTAGTCTTTGACCTCTTGGTACTAGGAATCACAGCAAATACTAACCCATTGATGGGGAGTCAATAGACTGCCACCAATGGGATTTTGCTGAGGAAAATTCAGAGGAAGAAATACAGTAAATCCAAAAGCTGAAGATTAAGTCCAGCTACCAGTGGCAAGGATGAATAAAGTCCTGGGGAATAATTTCCACAGAAGCTGGAACACGTAAGTCTTAAAAGGCCTTTTTTTAAGCCACTTTCAGAACAGTTTGTTGTGCTTCTTTCTGACTATGGTCAGCCAGATATAGCAGAGGAAACAAGGTTTATTTAACAGAATAAAGATTTCAGCAGTGCCACCTGACATGACTGATCAAGGTAAAAGTATAAATGCTTCAGTCCTTAAAAGGAAATTCTTTTGTCTCTTCAGGAAATTTTACTGTAAACAAAATGGAACTTGAAAATCCTTAAAAAATCCTACGAAAAAGGCACACAAGGGTTAGAATAATTTGGAAGCTGTAGCATAAGTAGAGACATACTGAATATGAAGATGAGACACATTTAGTTTAAACGTCAGAAAGGGATTTTCTCAAAGGGGGATGAAACATAATGTTTGCTATATGCAAAACATAAAGATTGCCTCACCATCCATTTAGATACAGCATATGAACATATCTGCTAAAAGTCAAAAGTGAAAGACTCTAGGAAGCTGCCAGACCTAGGGAAAATGAATATTCTGCAAATATATTTATTTTACATGTAAAGCAAAGCAAAGAAAAATATTGTTAAATATTTACTCATCTCCCAGGAGCTTATTAATCTTCATCACAGCAAATACAGCCGACTATAGAGCGTGGGCAGAGATGGTCCTTACCATTAAATTACCATGACTGAGACTCACAGGTAAGCAAAAGCCCTGGCAGAAATAATGACTTACCTAGAATCATAGAATCATAGAATAACCAGGTTGGAAGAGACCCACAGGATTATCGAGTCCAACCATTCCTATCAAACACTAAACCATGCCCCTTAGCACCTCATCCACCTGTCCCTTAAACACCTCCAGGGAAGGTGATTCAACCACCTCCCTGGGCAGCCTGTTCCAGTGCCCAGTGACCCTTTCTGTGAAAAATTTTTTCCTAATGTCCAGCCTAAACCTCCCCTGGCGGAGCTTGAGGCCGTTCCCTCTTGTCCTGTCCCCTGTCACTTGGGAGAAGAGGCCAGTACCCTCCTCTCTACAACCTCCTTTCAGGTAGTTGTAGAGAGCAATGAGGTCTCCCCTCAGCCTCCTCTTCTCCAGGCTAAACAACCCCAGCTCTCTCAGCTGCTCCTCATAAGGCCTGTTCTCCAGCCCCCTCACCAGCTTTGTTGCTCTTCTCTGGACTCGCTCCAGAGCCTCAACATCCTTCTTGTGGTGAGGGGCCCAGAACTGAACACAGGATTCGAGGAGCGGTCTCACCAGTGCCGAGTACAGAGGGAGAATAACCTCCCTGGACCTGCTGGCCACGCCGTTTCTGATCCAAGCCAAGATGCCATTGTCCTTCTTGGCCACCTGGGCACACTGCTGGCTCATGTTCAGTCGGTTGTCATCCAACACCCCCAGGTCCCTCTCCTCCAGGCAGCTTTCTAGACAGACTTCTCCTAGTCTGTAGCACTGCATAGGGTTGTTGTGCCCCAAGTGCAGGACCTGCACGAAGAGAAGCTGCACAGGCAAACCCGGTGGCAAGGATCCATAGTTGTTGCATTCTCTTGCTTTATTTTTTTCCCTTGTGATTTCCTCCATCTGACCCATAGACTTTTTTTGCATTACCAGACATCCCATAATTATTACTCCAGCACCACTGTAGAGTCTGTGGAGCCATGGGATGTATTTTGACCGCCTATGACAGGCACTTTATTCCAAGGTTTGCAACACATGAAAAAGTAAATGTCTGGTCCCATCCAGATCGTTCAGGCTGCCTATATAAAAGTAAAGGCTCCTGAGCTAGTCCATGGCAATCTGATTCAGCTTATCAAAAGTCTTTTTCTCCCCTTGGTCCTCTAGGATCCTGAATGCTGAACATGTGGCTGCCTCTATCTGGCAGGAAACACTGGTTCCTAGCAAGGTTTGCACCAGAGTTTGGTGCAATTTCCCACCACTACCTGCACAGAGAGGACCCTACAGTTTAAATATTCTGCTGATGGAGGAAGCGGCAGCAGTTATAACCTGCTTTTGCATTACAACATGGTGGTAGGTTCCCAAACTGAGGAAGAAGAGACTCAAAATCTGAACTCTGTTTCAGACTAAGGGGAATTAACTCCACACTTCCCTGGGAGTACCCCACTGCATGGGTTACATGCCAGGAGGGGATGTTCCCTGTCTTTGTTGCAACTGTGTCTTCTTGTCCCAGTACATGCTTATGTGCAAGACTCATAGCACCAGAGAACAAATAGTGAACCTGTATGCACTATCCAGAAGAAAAGGAGGTGTCTGGTTGACAGTTTCTGTCAGTCAGAGATCCTCATCAATTCAGAAGAAAAATATCAAGCCTCCTGTAGCAGGAATCAGATCATCTTGAGAGAGTACCCTCCACATAGGTGGTATAGAGGAAGCTCTTTGATCAGCTCTTGATCAAAAAAGTCAAAGAAAAAAAATTAGCACAGCACACACTGAAAAAACCTCAAAATAGCTAACAGATAGCTTCATTCAAAAATGTGCTAAGACTCGCAGTGGACTCTGGCAATAAAAGGACTGTCTGTTTTCCTTGGGGATTCACTGGCCTTCAAGTGTGAGTTATTTAGTAAATGTCCAAAGGTCTATGTTATGCAAGAAGGCAGATTAGATGGTCATAGCAGTCCCTTCTGGTCTTAAGCAATTAATCTCTGACATGATGTCAGGAGGTTGGCTTATCACAGCCAAAGAAGGCAATTTCCTTGCTGATAAATGAAAAAGTAAATCAATTTTTACTCCAAGATGAGGATGGGATTCCACTGATCCCCAAGGGCTGTTTTCATGTTCCAGCACTGAGCAGCTGAACAAGGGACTGCTGCACCAAGCAGCATGTGCTCTCTACAAGACCCACATTTATTCTTCCTCTTCTTCACAAAGTAGCACAGTCATAGCCACAAAAGGTGAATTCTGGCCTCTGAAGAAAATGAGGAGTTTAGATGAGGTGTTGGCTTTCAAAGGAGTACAGTATCCTAAAAGCTATGTAGCTAAATTATGGAAACCAAGAGTGTAATAAATGGGCAGGATCACGAGATAGGAGAACTGCACCTCTGAGAAACAGCAGTGGTACAATCTTACTGATCTCAGCCACGTCACTTTGTTCTACATTTTCCCCACCAAATTAGTTCTTGAAGTAAAGACTGGACACTGACTGCCAGGTTTCAGGAAGTTTTACTACGAGAATTGTGCAGATATTGAGTAAGTCAATGCCTCAAATACCTGTGTGACACCAGGGGCAATGCCCATCTTATCTCCACCTCACCAGGGAGGGATGTAAAATGTGAAAGGACATGCCAAAGGGCCAAAAACCAAGTAAGCAAAAGACAAAGGCGTGAAAGTGGAATAACCCAGCTCCCAGTACCCTATTCCCACCAGCAAATTTCATGGTCCCTCACAGGTCACTCCTTCTATTTCCAAAACTAAACCAACTTAAATTTCAAAAAAATTAAATCTCTATGTAGATAGCATGGTTTCCTCTTCCCTGTACCAGGATTAAGAGGAGAGCAATAAAATAACTGTGGTCAGATCCTGCCTCTTTTTTGACAGAGGAATGGCTGAAGTTCAAGATGGCAGAAGAAAGCAAAACCACAAGATTAGTTACACTTCGTCACCCACAAGGAATGAAAATAAGTGGATTACATTGCCTACTTAATGATATTGCTGCCAAAAGAATTTCTTTACAGTAAATGCAGACATAAAGATTTCACTTATAAAGTTGCAGAAATAGTATAATTTATTATGTTTTTAATTTATCTTTGGTTAGGTTTAAGCATATAATACAGAAATTAATGTACATGTTTCTAAAGGACTCATATAGAGGAAACGTTCAGAAATAATTGAAGTGCAGCCATACTGTCTTTATTTCGTATTTGAGGCATCTTCCCAGTCAATGAACCTCTGTGAAAGATTAATGTAGTTTGAACTTTTATTGTGGAATATTATTCGTGCACTGTCACACTTCGCACAAATGGTGCTTCAGTCACAGTTCGGTAACACTCCAGCATATTATTTCCAAGGCATTTGAGAGTTTAGAGAATTATTGAAGGGCACACTGTACTCATTTGGTAATAAGGCAGAGCGCAGTTGCAGTCTCCATATGATTTCAACAAATGGAATCAATGTTAATTTCATTGAATGTAGCAAAATAGTTGTGATAACAACCCTAGTGAAATATTCCACTAGACAAAAGAGATAGCATATAGTGTTATAGTGTTTTATATGATCTACACCAAAGTTTCTAGAAGAAATACAGAAATGGGTGGAGGAAAAAGAATTCTAATAATTTTTTAAAAAACACGCTAATTTGCAATTCAAAATTGCTGTTTCTCCCAGTCTTTACACTTTGATTTTAAGAATGCACTGCAGAAGACAGAATTAAAGAAATCAGCTGAGATTCACATTCTATTTTCACCAGCGATGCCCAGCTTTATGGCAGTCTAGATGTTTCAACGTGGAATCACTGTTTGTACAAATACATATTATACTGATCCTGAAAGTAAACATTTCCCAGAGCCATGGTTTGTTAGCACTGTCTTCACATGTTATAGCCAATTAGTTGATAATTAGTCAAATAATTTAAAATATAATTATGTAACCATCTTGCCTTATTCAAATTAAGGATTCATTCACAAGTGGAGTCCTATTTCCAATTACGTGTTTCTTTGCTGTTGCAGTTTGAGTGAATAAACCTTGGTTGCTCTTTCTCTCCTTTTGAATTAAAATAGGATCCTGTTAATAAAAGGAAAAACGCTTATTAATATGCTGTCACCGGCAAAGACACAAATATGCAACTAAATCCTTGTGCAGCTCCCACCAGATGCAAGTATATTTGTAAGAACCATCACTGATATGTTGGAGACCTCTAGAGCTGTAACTCTTCTTATGAAGTTAGGCTTGCTGATATTACTAATTAGGTCTATAGTTTAGGCATACAACATCAAGCTTTAAACAACAGAAAAACCCAATATCTTGCAGAGTTATCAAACTATCTCCTATATAGAATCATAACTACATAACATCCCAGCAACCATCATGTTTTCAGTATCTTTAGACACTTATTGGAAACAGAGGGATATAAGCCTTTAGAAGGATCCTGATGCCACACAGGAGACATGGGGCCATACCTAATGAACGAGAAAGATGTCAATGCTGTGTACTGGTGCCCAGAAAAGTGACTTCTACATAACACAAAATATCCAATCCATAAAACAATGAAAGCCAGGCATTCAAACCTATTAGTGGGTTCCCATCTATCTATAACAATGTGATGGTATTTCTAGCTTTGTAAGATCAGCAGAAGTGGATTATGACAGCTTGCAGTGAAGCAAGGCACATACTTCACCATAGCTCTCTAAGCTAAATCAATGCTACAAACGTGGAAACAGCAATGTATTACATTAATGCTCTCTGATGGTTGTGTTCACCTTCCTATCTAGCTACTAGTCATGTTAATGAAACATTAATTTTCTGAGAATTTCTTTCATCCAAGAACAAAGTTATTGAAAGGAGTAGCAATTGGATGGTGCCATCCCATGCTTCATTTCAGCCTCATCTATCACGTGCTTGCCTTCAGGGTGAGTTGTCGGATGTCTGTGAAGAGACTTTATTTCCCTGCAATCTCATGAAGTTAGGTCTGGCCTCATAAACAAACCAAACTCAAGTCTATTCGTTATTGCACAAATACAGAAGGAGAAAGGGACCTTCGTACAAAACTCACCTTGCTGTTTTTCCTTAAGTTTGCTCAAAATGACCCCTATGGGCCAAGTCAGTCTCAGTGAAAAATATATTCTAAATACTGAAGAAACTAGCCTTTCAGACCACTTAGATGAGCAGGATTCTTGCCTGAACAGGAACTGAGTAAAGAGTTCAAGAATTTTAACAATGGTTATGAAGACAAGCATGCAATCCTATCCACACATAACTTGAAACTAAATGCATCCAATGCTCTATCAGAAAGATGAATTTCGTTACATGGATGTTTTTCCAAGAAAACTCAACCATAATTGGTACCAAGATGTGGGTTTGGCAGGTGTATAGAAAACTTCAATTTTTGTCTCTTAATACGTGGTACTAGAGATGGGAAACATTTTTGCCTTCATACAGGACCCAGATGGCAAACTGTGAAAGCTTAATTTCACGAGCATTCAGGCTGACAGCTCTACAAGCAGCAAGCTGAATTTAACTTATGCGATTATGACACATACACAGGACTCTTCAACCAAGTGGTCCAACACTCTACCTATTAGAGGCATGCCTACAAGATCTGCGTGTGCTGCCTGAAAGCTTTTAATGTGCAGATCAGGTTTGGATTACTACGCCAGAAACCACAGGTACACGTGCACACAACAAGCTTCCATGGGCTACCTTGTCAGCCAAGATATTAATTTTAGTACTGCTTTCACAAGGCGTACAGAAGAGTCTCTACAGTCTCGTAAGCAGGTTCACTCTTACTCTCTACTTCACTTAAAGGACTTCACTCATGTGTGTTATGCCTTACTCAATTTCATGCTGGCACACCACCTACTGACAGCCCAGCTTCACTTTCGGTATTAAGTGTTTCTTAAAATCCTCTCCCTACGTGAGCCTATGAGCTCTGATCCTGGCAGTGCACAGCCAACACACCAGCACTTTTCAGGACTCTGAAAAGAGACAGAATTGAGAAAAGGGGTCTTCAGGGACCTGTCAGTGATAAAAAACAGTAACTTCATCTCTACACTGTTTCAAGCTAGGTAGTGAAAAACTAATTGTCTCTGAGATGAATGAGGAGCAAGCAGTCAGCTTGTCAGTAAATGGTTAAAGTCACAACATTAGCAAAAGGAATAATAACTGTATGGTACTATCCCATCCTCAGTTTCAGTCACATCCTTGTCTTCCTGGCGCAAAGGTTTGTTCAGGTTTCTTCTGATTCCTCATTATTTTAAAGTGTTTTTGTGTTTTAGTGCTTGCAGATTTGCAAGCAGATTGTGATACACAGAATAGAAATACATTAAAGTAACATCTTTTTTTCCTTTCTGGCTTCTAATTGTGTACTGTTGCTGCACAACTCAATGAGGCTGAAGTTCTGTCCCTATTTTCGGCAATGTTTGATGTTCTTTCCCATGTATTTTCTTTGATGCTCCATAAGTAGCACCCTTGAACCTCACATTCTTGCTAAGAGAGTTGATGGCAAAAGAGTTGATCCTGCTAGTGAAATTAAGAGTGTCTAGAGAGAACAGCCTACAACTAACGACTCTAATTTCTCCAAATTACTGTTGCCTGTATGTTAAGTTAATCAGACCTTCCTGGACTTAATAATGCTGGTATTTGACAGATAATGCCACCTCATCGTGTCGTCTTTCACATTATTCAGTGCACCCTGCTCCACTGACTTTGCCACCTTCAGCGAGTCAGTCGCAGCTACTTGTCCCCCTTTTTCCCTGCCCTCCCATGGCACCTTTATTTGGTCTGACCTCCAGATCTCAGTCCATCTGTTTTACCTCAAATCACAAAACTTCCTTAAAAGCCCTATTTTTAGAACTTCTGGTACTAGGAAGATACTAGTGATAAAAAAGGGGGAGAAGCTCTTACACATCTAACTGACTTGAGGAGCTAAGTGACCACCCGCCTTTCCCTCTGCTCATTGCATGAAGAGCACACAGTTATACCAGTGGAATTCATGTTCCTCAGTAAAAAGATCACCAATTTTTTGTCTCTTCCAGACACTAAATAGCTATCTAGGGTAATAAATGAACAGATATTTGCTATAGAAAAAGTTTCTAGTGTTGTAGTCTCTTGAAGAGACTAGTGTCTAGAAGTCTCTAATGTCTCTAATCACCTCCCAAGTCAATTGGAAAGAAGGCTGGTCTTCTCCACTTAGAGGAGATTTGAGAAGGAAACAAAAAAAGCTATGGATTGACCTTTAACAAGTTCTAAGACCCAAGTGTGAGAAATTTATAAAGATTCTGCAGACCTGCACAAGTATATGTGTATTTTATTATGTGTGGGTCTTAGTGGGCCCACTGCTGCAAGAGGTTTTATCCTCATACTAACATTTCCCTGTTTGGTGTATGTACATTTGTTCACATGGCACAGCACCCACTGAGCCCTACAACTACCCCTACAGCTGTGTTCAGTCTTGAACAGGGTCATTAACCTCCACATCCAAGAGGAAAGCACAATGATGCCTTCCTTTCCCCACGTGGGAGCTGAAGTATGAAAGGTTCGATGATTCCCCCAAACGACTCAGTAGGCCAGGAAACAAAGCCCTGGGATCACTAATCAAAAATTACTGCCCACAACAACCAACCTTTCTAACTGGAGAGAGAAGTAGAATTAAGAGTTAATCCTAAAGTAGTTACACAAAGACCATCAGCAAACAAGCTCAAGTTTCTATTGCACAAAGGTGTTGATATTTATAGAAGAAAAGCACTCTCTATACTTCTGTTTTAATTGCTGCTGATAAAATTTCATTAAATTGGACTATAACACTTGAAGATCCAGCAGATGTTGGATCTGTGATGTTTTATAGCTTATTGTTATTTAGGGAAAGAATCCAGTTTTGATAAAATATTAATGAAAAAAGCTTATTTTTCTTCTGGATTCACTGAATGCTCGTGTTCAATAGTTTATTCCTGTTTTCAGTTCCCACCATTGCTTCTTCATCATGCCAGTGAGACAGCAACAGGCATAAACAAAGAACTAGTAGTCTTTGTGCACTGAACTGTTAGAGGCATACTGTGAGGAGGACAAGAAAGAGGGTTATGTGGACGTATTTTTTTCCTCTACCAGTGTAGCATGCAAGCCTGTCTAGCTGAAGCAAAATTGAATTCAGTTCCCTTAAATTTCCTTTTGATTATGTCCATTTAAGATGGACAGAAGTCAGAAAAGACTCTCCAAGTCTGGAGCTCCAGACCACAGATCTCATTTTGAACAAAATACCCAAGAGTGTATTTCTTTGGGTAAGGCATTGGAGATTTTAATATAATGATTATGCTTGACTTACTGTGAAAAAAAATATTAAGAAACTTAAACCAAACAAGTGTTGCACTACGAAACTCAATTTAAGTCACTATCTTGCAACCATCTAGACTTGCCATGAGTCCTTTCCACTTAGGACATTTCTAAAGACAGACTGAACTCTCTTTTCTGCCTGACTGCTGGGAGAAGACCTCTTTTCCCTCCTCACATGAGGAACCTCAACTTCTTTCATCTCCATAACGTGCCTGTTTTTTTCTGAATCACTCTCCTGTACATGCCTCCGTTGTTATACATCTGTTGTGGCACAAGCTCATATACCCACTGTCATTCTCTGAGTCAGTATTTGTGCTTCTGTCTCATATTGTGATGAAAACATCTCTAGCGGCACTACACTTTAATTGGTATCAAAATATTTGGTAGCATAGTCAGTAACACCCACAACTTTCATGTATTACTTCTCTCTACAGAATATTGGTACCATCATCCACTTTTACATGGCATTATTCTATTCCTATTTTTTATTTTAGTCTTGGGGCTTCTTGTTTTGAACAGTCCATTCTAGTAATACATCTGAGACCCTTTCCAGGGAAGTGTCAATAGACCTGAGAAGAGTATTTAATCCCTCTGAAAGCATCAGAAGATTTCACATCAACACCTCCAGCTGCACTTACACAACCGGGGTCAATGAGTTTAACGAGAGGCCAGACAGGACCATAAAACAAAGGTTTTCCTAAAGTTACTGTACGTCGGTCTTCTTGGTCAGCTTCTCTGCCCACACACTAAGCTGACTTCTATTGGCAGAGTCCCATGAGAGGAATAGCACTTACCATGAGCATGTGTCCTCTGTACTACATGTTACTAGAATATTAAAGTATTTATTGCTGTAGCAGTTTGATGAATTTTAACCTTTATATATAGTCCACAGGGTATGGCCATTGAATATGCATTAGTGTTAGGGGCCTGGGCAGCAGGAAGTCTATAAGCATATTGCTGTCTGTTTGGGAAAGTCCAGGTAACAAGAAGGGTTCTTTGAACTAACACTCGTAGCACTCACTACTACACACATATTCGACCACATCCACCCATTCAAGTGTTCTTTCAGCAAAATATTTTGGCCTACAAAAAGGGCGGAAAAATTGTTTCCATTTGCTGTCTTTTAGAATAAAATGCATATACGGCACCATGAAAAATATCAGTGCATCTCTTCTAGGTTCTAAATTAAACTCTCTTTTTGGACTTCTTCTATATTGATTCAGGGACTCAGGGACATGGTTTAGGGGCAGACAGGCATGGTTGGGCTCAATGATCCAAGAGGTCTTTTCCAACCTGGTGATTCTATGATTGTCTCAGCCCAATGGTGTGGAAGGGCAGCACTTTCTGAAAAAGCATCTTGGATCTCAAGTTTTGACTGTGTTATCCTGGGACCTAACTTTATTTATACCAGCACAGCTGAAGGGTGAAGACCCACTCGCCCTCCCACTCACCCACGGACCAGCCCCATAGCCACAGCAGCAGGGAGGCACTTGTAGTGCCCGTGCCACCATGGGGGGAGAATCATCTGTCTCTGGGAAGGGAAAAGAACCAATCTGCCCTCCCTGCTGCCAGTGCTGGGTGAGGCACAACAGTCCAAAACAAAGCAAACACACACAGACTAAACCTTCATCACTTTTCAGGAAATACTTTGTTGTGCCTTTTGCTAATTCTTCACTTCTGTGGATGCTTTTTCAATATGAACTGCCATGAGAAACAACAGAATTAGTGGAGAAGAGGGGCCTTACTCGCATTTGTATATTTTAAAGTGGCAGGGGGCTCCAGGGGCACTGGGTGCAGACCTGTTGCTGAAGACTCAGTGGTGTGTTCTGCAGGTCTGAGAGCAGAGCAGCAGCCTCATAGGTATAAGCCTTTAGTTGATTTTACCAACTAAACCTGCAATCTCCTGGGCAATACCTGGGGACCGTGCACAAACACCTCTCCGGGGGCTGGAACAAAAGGAACATCCCACAGCCTGACCTAGAAGGGGGCATTAATTTTCAAACAGCCTGGGCTAAATTCTGGTTTTAGTTACATCAGGATCTTCTGCATTCAGGATGAGGTTAGGTTAACCTGCCTTTGCATTGCTGTCAGGTAGATCAGATCAGGACTTCCGTCACTCAAGCAGGTGGCACATAGAGAATAAATATGCAGATATTTACATGCGAACATACAATCCTCGCTATCAGTTTCATTTCATGGGTCATTAAGATTGTTTGTAGCGCCGTATAGCAGCTATGAATAAATTAATTGCAAAAAATAAACGGCAGTCTTTAGTTAGAGACAAAGATTCGCTTCCACAGGAAGTTTTCCAATGGGATGAGGTATAACAAGGCCAAATGCCAGGTCCTGCACTTGGGGCACAACAACCCTATGCAGTGCTACAGACTAGGAGAAGTCTGTCTAGAAAGCTGTCTGGAGGAGAAGGACCTGGAGGTGTTGGTTGACAACCGACTGAACATGAGCCAGCAGTGTGCCCAGGTGGCCAAGAAGGACAATGGCATCTTGGCTTGGATCAGAAACGGTGTGGCCAGCAGGTCCAGGGAGGTTATCCTCCCTATGTACTGGGCACTGGTGAGACCGCTCCTCGAATCCTGTGTTCAGTTCTGGGCCCCTCACCACAAGAAGGATGTTGAGGCTCTGGAGCGAGTCCAGAGAAGAGCAACAAAGCTGGTGAAGGGGGCTGGAGAGCAGGTCTTAAGAGGAGCGGCTGAGAGAGCTGGGGTTGTTTAGCCTGGAGAAGAGGAGGCTGAGGGGAGACCTCATTGCTCTCTACAACTACCTGAAAGGAGGTTGTAGAGAGGAGGGTACTGGCCTCTTCTCCCAAGTGACAGGGGACAGGACAAGAGGGAATGGCCTCAAGCTCCGCCAGGGGAGGTTTAGGCTGGACATTAGGAAAAAGTTCTTCACAGAAAGGGTCATTGGGCACTGGAACAGGCTGCCCAGGGAGGTGGTTGAGTCACCTTCCCTGGAGGTGTTTAAGGCAAGGGTGGATGAGGTGCTAAGGGGCATGGTTTAGTGTTTGATAGGAACGGTTGGACTCGATGATCCTGTGGGTCTCTTCCAACCTGGTTATTCTATGATCCTATGATTCTATGATTTTCCTTTAAAAGAAAAAAACAAGGCAAAGAAACCCAGCAGTGAGATCCATGTGAGAACAAAGAAAGTACAATACTCCATCGCCCAGAACCACACAAAATTCATCAGAGGAGCGAAAGAAAGCGTTAAAAAAGATGAAAAGGAATGAAATAAAGCTGGGGCTGGGTGTCCCGGCTCGCCCCCAGCCTCTCCCGTGTCCGTGCTGCCACCTAGCGCGCCGCGCAGCCCTCTGCCCGCCGAGGGGACACGGGCGCAGGCGGGGGCAGCGAATTAGGATGCCTTCACGCTGCATTTGCAGAGGGGGTTTCGACAGGATGGTGAGATACCTTCTTTAAGCGGGCAGAACTGTCAGAGGAGGTATAGAATGGTTTGGGTTGGAAGGGACCTTGAAGGCTGCCCAGTTCCCAGCCAGCTGTCATGGGCATCTCCCCTCTTTCAGCTTAAAACCATCACCCCTCATCCTATCACTGCATTGTCTGATAAAAAGACCCTCCCCAGCTTTCCTGTGGGCCCCCTTTAAGTACTGGAAGGCTGCTATATGGTCTCCCTAGAGCGTTCTTTTCTCTAGGCTGAACAACCCTAACTCCTCCAGCCCATCCTCATGAAGGAAGGGCTCCAGCCTTCTGACCATCTTCGTGGCCGTGCTCTGGACTCACCCTAACATATCCATGTCCTTTCTGTGCTGAGGACTTCAGAGCTAATGTAGTATTCTTATAAGGAACGGCTGAGAGAGCTGGGGTTGTTTAGCCTGGAGAAGAGGAGGCTGAGGGGAGACCTCATTGCTCTCTATAACTACCTGAAAGGAGGTTGTGGAGAGGAGGGTGATGGCCTCTTCTCCCAAGTGACAGGGGACAGGACAAGAGGGAATGGCCTCAAGCTCCGCCAGGGGAGATTTAGGCTGGACATTAGGAAAAAAATTTTCACAGAAAGGGTCATTGGGCACTGGAACAGGCTGCCCAGGGAGGTGGTTGAGTCACCTTCCCTGGAGGTGTTTAAGGCACGGGTGGATGAGGCGCTGAGGGGCATGGTTTAGTGTTTGATAGGAATGGTTGGACTTGATGATCCTGTGGGTCTCTTCCAACCTGGTTATTCCATGATTCTATGATTCTATGATTCTATGATTCTATGATTCTATGATTCTATGATTCTATGATTCTATTCCAGGTGAGGCGTTGGGATGCTGCAGCGTAGGGCTGACAGAGAGACGGAACTAGGACGTTGGAGCATTAGCCTTGCATGGAACAGGAAAACATCTATTGACTCACCTGTTGCTGAAAAAAATTGCCTGAAAGTAACTTATCATCATTATAATGTTAAAATTGACACCTCTAAATATGATAATGAGTTTAGAGGTGCACCCTCAACCCACAGGAGCATGCATAGTGCGTTAGACCAAACTGCAAAACTTCCAACCAATTCTGTATTAACAAGTATTTGTCTTCCATGTTACAGAAAAAGTGACGTTTACCAACCTGGGTGTGCTAGCTTTGCAGGGTTACCAGCTAGCACCCATCTCTACACAGATGGGAAATAAATATCTCAACCCTGTGTGTGGATCAGCTCTTTGCACACTGAGTAAAAGAACCCCCTTTGGATAACAGTATCAGCTGCTGCCTGGGAGGGAATAACCATATTTAATAGCAGTGCCAAGGGCTGGGCAATCCTATGTTTGATACAGGACTGCAAAGACCTAAGGTACAGCAAAAGTCTAGTTTCTTCCCATGCAGCAGGAGATCTGCATAGCCAGGCAGGCCATTAAAAGTCCTTTAAAAATAAGGGCAAAAAGACGTTAGGACTTCAAAGGCTGAATTAGGAACTCATAGTGAAAGTACATCAGCGGAAGGTGTTGCAGCGAGCCCCTGGTTATGTGGGAAATTGGCTGAGCACAGCCCCCCTTTGCTATTCATGCAGATGGTGGAAACACAGCAGGTGAAATGGAGACCAAGCCTCATGCCCCAGCAGTGCTGCAGACTCAGAGACTCTGCAGAGGAGGAAACCACCCTTTCTGCTCCACATAGCTAGGGTGAGACTTTACTCTTTTCATCAAAACTGCCACATTAGCCCATAAAAAAGTGCCTCTTCAGAAATTTTATAATATTTAAACAGTCAAAAACCACTAAGTAGCAGCTTGGGGAAGAAGGCCGGATCAGCATCTACCAAAAATACCAGGACTGGTAGCTGTACAAGGCAGAAGTCCTTACTGTTGCCATTGGTGGGTTGCACTAGCAGAAACCAAGGTCCCTAGCAGGAGGGATACCAATACTTAGAAACACAGAATAATAGAGTTTCTTGGCATCCCACATTTTAGTTTATACAAGAAACATCAAGGAGGGGAGGTGTTACAGCCTCTCTTTGTAATGTTCGGAAACAACTTTCTGCAATTTCATAAAGATGAGTGGGATAAGATTTGCTGCCAGACCCTCTGCAGGCCTTTACGTCTGTGCTGCTCAGTCGAGTACCTCTGACTTAATGCAAGGACTTCACGTGACTGAATCCCAAAAGATCAGAGAGAAACTCTTTGCCTGTTGCGCTAGTTTACCTGGTTGAAAAATGAGATGCAGAGTTATGGTAAGCAATGCAGGGGGAAAAAAATATAGACGACCCTAAACACTTCACGAAAATCACTGAGTTAAGGATACAGGAATAGGTAGCAAATGAACAGCAGAAAGAGAGCCAGAATAAAACAGGCCAATAAGGACGTGGGTGAATTAGCAGAGTAAGAAGGGTGGAAATCTGGTTTAATCTTGTTACAGGGTTTGGCTGTTTTGCTTTGTTTTGTTTGTCTGATGCTTGCTTTTGCAAAGCCCTGATTTGTAAAGGAAGCAATTCCACAAAGTCTCAATTTTCATTAAAAAAACCAAACATCCCTAATCCTCACAGCTGCAAAGAGAGTGAGAAAAAAAAAAGCTTGGAACTGCACTCTATCATATCCAAATGGCTGGAGAAAGTGAGCAGGAAACAAGATTATTGGTTTTAAATCCTCAGGGAGTCTATGTCCAGTTCACGGTGGGACTTCGTCAACTACAATTTCATATTTAGCATTGCCAAGACTGAATGGATGGGAAAGTACAATGACAGCAACACAACAAGTACTGTAATAAAAGTAAAAGAAAGGAGCGAAGCGTGCAGAAGGGGAAGCAGGTTTGCCCAGAAGAAAATGCATCCTTAGTTGCTTAAGGATCTCACACTTTGTGCTGATCTCTGCTGGAGCAAGGTGAGAAGTTCAGACATAACAGTACTGGATTTATTTAGATCTATGAAGAAGACTGTTAATTTTAAGTGTCTGAAGTTAAGGTCCTAAACAGTGAGTAGCTTAGGTCCAGAAACCAAAACCAGTTTTCCTGCCTTAGTGCTGATCAAGTCAGTGTTTTACAGGATGGCCCAGCAAGAAACACTGTCCAGTCTTGGTGAGTGTCCAGTGTGCTGAAGAGCTCTCCCCTTGGCAGAAGAGAGATTTAGTTCTGTTTTTTACCTTGATGTCTCACACAGCAACTTAGCACTTTCTTTGCATAAACAGCCACCTTAATCAACTTTATACTCTTTTGTAACACTCAAGTTTAGAGAGCAGAGGCCCCCAGTTACGCTGGGATTCAGTTATGTTGCAGGACAGTCCTAGCTGATTTACACTCTGCTACAGGAAAAAGAAGAGGGAAAACTCCTGTACAGAGGCCAGTAGCAGTCACTTCTGAATAAAAGCTGCTGCAAGGAGCAATCACTAATAACCAGTTTCTTCAGAATTGTATCTCTTTCCCTTGCCAGATTTAAAGGCCAGCCCCAGAAAGGCATGAGGGAACTATGTTCTTGCCAAGATAACACCCTAATATTAGAAAAGACTACCCGTGAAACAGTGATGTCTTTGGGATATCACTGTAGCACTGCAAACCGCTACTAAAAATTAATATAAGGCTTATACAAATTGAGGAGAGAGACCTCATTACTCATGGACAGAATAAAATCATTTTTACAAGATTTATTTATGTTGAAGAAAGTTTCCCACTAATAGCAGTGGAAGATGCTGATCAGCTCGCAGAAGTCTTCTTTAAAATCAGCTTAAGGACAACATTGCAATCACAACAGCATTATGTGGGGGCATTTTTGTCAGCATTGACAATTTTTATCCTGTACAAATGGTGGTGTTTAACAAAGACATATGTTTACACAGATGGAGGAGGGAGGTTGTAGTAATGGTGTGATTGAAAGTAAATTGGATTGGTTGAGTAGCTGATGCCAGCTGCCGTTTCAGTCTAGGAGTAGGTGGGTACTCGAGATGGGCCGTAGTCATTGGGACTACATGTTCAAAGTTTGCTGGGTACCTGTTATTGTCCACTTAGTTGATCCCAAAATCATCACTCAGCAGCTGCCATGAGCCCCAGAAGTGCTTTCACTGCAGCTTTTGCTGCTGCTTCATTTGGCTAAGGTGGTTGATTCCTGAGGAAGTCTTTCTTAAGACTCCCTGTGGAGAGAGATGCCTTGGGCCTCAGGATTCAGCTGGGCATTTGGCTTTGGGTGTTCCCATCCTCAAGGAAACAAACAAAATATTCACTGGCGGCATTTAAGCACAAAGCTTTTTAGAGGCGGGCACACAGCACACAGGTGAAGGTCAGACTTGAGTATCCCCACAGCCCTCCAACAAAGTCAACTGTAGCACTGTTTAGCCAGAATAGTAGGACATTGATCTTGCGCAAGAAACACCGTTCTTGGAGCTCTGTTGCTTTGGTTGGCCAAAGAAGGGCTTCTAAATACAAAAGCCCACTATCAGGATTTGGTTCTTCATGAGCTATCATTGCTGGAGTATTCAAGTACTAATCACTGTAGAGATGATGGGAAGGACACTGGTGGGCTCTGCCTTTTTTAACTTAATGCTAGTCTCACACGAGCAAAGGGTTTACTCCTCCCCACGTCTCTCCCCTTGGTTTACAGGCCCTGTTGCAGTCTGGTGGTGGTGGTATTGGACAAGGAGCAGGAAAGGACCAGGGAGGACTGGGCTACATTCAAGTTTTCACTTCATTTTGTGGCATTAGTTTTGGGGTTGGTTTTTTTCACTTCTTACTCCAATTAATTTAAGCAGACAACTTTTATACATTAAGGGTCTTCACAAGTAATGATCAGGTCTAGCTTTTCTTGTAGTTTACCAGATATCAATCAACTCTACAGAGAGGTCAATATCATGCTTCCTTATGTATTATCTGTATTATTGCAGTGCTACAGACTGGGAGAAGTTGCAGTGCTACAGACTGGGAGAAGTTGCAGTGCTACAGACTGGGAGAAGTCTGTCTAGAAAGCTGCCTGGAGGAGAGGGACCTGGGGGTGTTGGTTGACAGCCGACTGAATATGAGCCAGCAGTGTGCCCAGGTGGCCAAGAAGGCCAATGGCATCTTGGCTTGTATCAGAAACGGCGTGACCAGCAGGTCCAGGGAGGTTATCCTCCCTCTGTACTCGGCACTGGTGAGACCGCTCCTCGAATACTGTGTCCAGTTCTGGGCCCCTCACCACAAGAAGGATGTTGAGGCTCTGGAGAGAGTCCAGAGAAGAGCAACAAAGCTGGTGAAAGGGCTGGAGAACAGGCCTTATGAGGAGCGGCTGAGAGAGCTGGGGTTGTTTAGCCTGGAGAAGAGGAGGCTGAGGGGTGACCTCATTGCTCTCTACAACTACCTGAAAGGACGTTGTAGAGAGGAGGGTGCTGGCCTCTTCTCCCAAGTGACAGGGGACAGGACAAGAAGGAATGGCCTCAAGCTCCGCCAGGGGAGGTTTAGGCTAGACGTTAGGAAAAAATTCTTTACAGAAAGGGTCATTGGGCACTGGAACAGGCTGCCCAGGGAGGTGGTTGAGTCACCTTCCCTGGAGGTGTTTAAGGCACGGGTGGACGAGGTGCTGAGGGATATGGTTTAGTGTTTGGTAGGAACGGTTGGACTCGGTGATCCGGTGGGTCTCTTCCAACCTGGTTATTCTGTGATTCTGTGATTCTGTGATCTTGTTTATTATGAACAGTGACTCAATAAAGTTGGGCTTTTTTTTAATTTAGACATGTTACAATTTTTAAAAGTTCTAAAGCTGGTTTTGGTGGTTTCCCCTACTAACTGACATTTCCTTTTCATAGTTTATAGACCCTTGATTGAATTGTATCTATTTAGCCATAGCATTAGTGATATCTGCATTAGGGTTCATTATACTGAGGGTGGTATATATATATATTTACCTGGAAGGCTGAAGCAAAAAGAAAACAGAGCACACTATGACATTCTGAGTTCATCTACCCCAGACACACAAACATAAACTGCAAACATAATACTAAAGAAGTGAAGATGTTTGAGACATCCCAGGTGAAGGAGTAGCCATCACTAGCTTTCATTTACAGGATTCTAGCTTTGAAATGGGTGACACACATGTCTTTGGTAATAAGCATTGCAAAGTCAGATTTCAGGAAGCTGTTTGCACAGTGACATTTTGTATTTAAAAAAAAAACCAAAACACTCCTCTTTTTTTTCTTAGAATAAAATTTTGCAGGATGGTACAGAGCATTTTCATTGTTAAAACCACTACAGTGAAAAAGATTTCAAACCCATTCATTATTTACATTATCTTTGCTTATTCTGTTGTATAGGGTGTGGATGTAACTTCATTTAAATAGCAACAGAAGCCTTTGAGCACATGTAATTTACTGTTACAAACAGCAATGCATTTTATACACCAGAACATCTACACATATGGAGAAACAAAACCAGCTACATTCACTATAATAATAAGCTTGCTTCAGCAGCCTAAATGACAGACTTAATGCTCAACTATGTTAAATGACTGCTATTTCCCTATTATAGTCAGTGATATATCTTCATTGTTTCAGTAATGCAGCCAACAATTGAGAGCTAAGTAGTAGCCACTCTTCACCTTCAGTAAGCTTTACAGGTATTTTATATGCAAAGAAATAGACTCCTTAAAATATGCCATTTACTACATCCCACCAAATTACAGTGTATAAAACAATAACAGTTATTTGCCAAAACATTATGGCATGTATTTGTTGTAGCAAAAGAGAAAACCAAAGACAACATATAAGCTTTCAGTTTTGTATCAAGATCATGAACGTGAGTGGCATTGTCAATATTAACAGCTATTTCCATATTAACGATATAGGAGTTTATAACAAAAAAATCTATTATGGTAGTTTAAGTTTCTATTCAGCAAAAATTTAATCTTGCAATATGAATTAAACCATCACCTTTAGACAGTCTCATGTAATGTTAAGCTAGTACTGGTCCTCTGGCCAGGAAGAGCAGCCCTTTGCAAGTTGGATGCCTGTTTCTCTGGGAACCAGCTTCCAGCTTCCCTTCCCTCCCTCCTATTCTTTCACCAAAAGTGAGTCCCCATGCTGGCTCTTTTACCTAACCTTCCAAGTTTAATGCTCTGGATTCTCCCCCAGTGGAAGAAGCATGGCCAAAAGGTCACACGATGAATGGGACATCTTGTGCTATCGTTTTCAACCTGTGATCAGGGGCAGGAGGGAAGTTTAACTAAAACAGACTTTTGAAAAGTAACTAAGAAGAAATACCACATTTGAATCAGCTACATGATGGTGTATATATGGGGAGTCTACACAGGAAATCACACCTTAGAGAAGCGTTCAGGGATCAAAAACCACTAATGACATTAATTGCTGGAAAAGGCATAAGCACTGTTGGGGGGATGCTTTAACACATGAAAACAGTAAATGTATAATATATACAAAGACAGCTAAATACTTCTGGGGAAAACAACTAGAAAGGGTATTTGTTACCAATAGTTCTTTCTTGCCTAGAATTGTAACAAATCAGTAAGGAGTATTTTGAGAAGAAAACTGGCTTTCAGACATACGGGGCTTTTGATGCAGTCTGATGTATAATTCAGTAAGGAGAGTTGCTTATGACAGGTTTGACTTTCTACTCCAGGCTACAGGAGTTCAGACAGGTTTGACTTTCTACTCCAGGCTACAGGAGTTCAGACAGTGCAAAGGCCTCTCTTAAAACGGAGGGCATTTCAGCTTATTTTTGTAATGAAGCATCAACTAAGAATCAGAGACAGTTCATGTGGTATTTCATCCTTCCCTTCCACCAGCAAGCACCCAGAAGGGCAGATCCCTGTGCTGGTGGGTTAGCACACCCACATCTCTGAAGGAACCTCAATAAGAACAAGTATGAAACTGCAAGGCATTCCTTCAAACCAGCAGAACTCCCTTATTCTCAGTATTTACACTCAGTGGTCCCTGATAGGAAATGAAAGCAAGAGTCCTATCACGTGGTGGTTTTGTGGTATTCAGTTCCTGTATCTGCTACTTAGATGCCCCTTTTCATGCCAGACAGACAACATTGTCATCCACTGTTGGCATGGAAGTGCTTTTTACATAAGAAGTTTGGTTGCAGTTGTGATTTTATGCAGCTTCTTAGAAATGCTGGTCAAATTAGCACAAGCACTGCCGACTAACTGACCTGAACTGCATGCACTGGGCAAGTGTTAAACACTGCTGGAAAGTATTTAGCTACAAAGTTCTGTGCAGTCTTCATGCAACGAAGAGAACAAGCTGCTGGAACTTGATCCAGGCGGTAAACAACTTCTACCACAACAGCTGGCACAAAAATATGGTAAGTGTGTGCATCTCCTCAGAGATGTTTTTGTATCTCCAGACAAGTTTAGCTGCTTTAAGAGATCTTAATTTATTCCACAGGGGAAGCTTTAACTCTCCCAGTCACTAACAAGCCTGGTGTAAGATGCGCAAAAATTAACAATAACATGAAGAAACATTAAAATAATGTAAAATCTGATGTGACGCATGCATCAGCTTACAGACATAGTCCTTGCCCACCATGTTTTTATCAATATACATGCAATGCACTACAAATTTACATCAGCTATTTATTTGAACCCTATTCAAAACCTGCATGTGAATCAGGTAAAACAAGTAGAGCATTGCCTGCTTCATGAAAAATACAAGAAATGGGACTTTAAAGCAGGAATCTTAGCAGCCAGTCTCACCCCTGAGGCTTATTAGCAGACTCCAGTGAGACATCACCGGAGAAGTCTCCAGTGACCCCATCACTTTTCACCAAATAATGTGCTCTCAACTATTCCTGAAGAATTACAATCAGAATCTAAGACGGGTTGAGAGGTTCTTCTCATCTCTATCTTCGCATTCAATCCTTAATTTTAACAAATAGATTTGCTCGCGTTTTAGGAACTCAGAATAATTAAATACAGATGACGAAACAGGAAAGACTACGCAGTCCAGCCTTCTGCAAAATGAATACAGCAAGGAATGCAGCTGCTCGTTTTTATTAGGAACATTTTTAAACTCTGCTAGTTGACAGCTGTAGCGTTGTTCACAGGCTAAAAGGAGAACCCACATTTTATTTTACATTGCAGGCAGTTACAGGAGTACTTCACACCTGCCAGTTTGCATCTGCCTAGGTACTCAATATTTTCTTCTGAATTAGCCCCACACAGTACTCTCCCCATCAGCTTACACAGCCTATGGCAAAACTCAACAACATCAGCTATTTTTGTACAGAATAAGCCATAGGTGATTGTGGAGTGGGAAAGCTAGAGTATATTGTATTTCACAATAGTGGAGAATGCTTACAGTGCTTTGACAGCTGTTCACAGAGGCACAGTCAGGAGCCTCAATTTTGCCTCTACCTATCCCATCAGCATTTACTCTTATTATGAAGAAACATGGTAGCAATTACTCTATTATGCTGTACAAGGCTATAACCCTAGGACAATTTGAGAGCCTAAACCATGATATATGTGATGGCTTCCTTGCCATTTGAGTACATTGCAACTAGTACTCTGTCGCCCAGTTCAGCCTCTTTTTGGAAGCCTTCAGTTTTGCAGTAACTTTTTTGATCACATCCTTAGGTCAGAGCAAAAGGGTTTTATTATCCTTAATCTGAAAAAGTACAAGCATAAAATCAATCTGCTGTGTCATTTTTTTTCCTTCACATTTTTCAAAATAAGAGGCTTCTCCAGGAGTATTAATTCTTCTTAATTTCACTAACGAAATATGACCTACACAGCATCAGTTAAACACACCTTAAGAATGAATTGGAAATTATACCCTTAAGTACCTTCTACTTACTTGCTCCTTTAAGACAAAACCCAAAACTTTGTTGGAACTGCAAGAAGGTTCTAAAGATACAAAGCCCCGTTGTGAAATGCAGCAAAGGTCTCACTATGACTGGACATTCACAAAAGATGTACTTCTAATACCATAAATGGCTTAAAATAATGTCAGAACATTTAAAAAGGCACCAGTCTTTTTTTGTTTAGTTATATTATCCTTTATTATTTTACAATATATTTCAAAAACTTTTACAGATGCCTTAAACTGTTCTACAAGAGCTGCAATACTGTCATAAAAAGCACACCTACAGACCGAACGCACAAACAAACTGTAATACCTACTGGTATTGAACCATTAATATCCAAAGGGTGTTGTCTTTTAGTAAATAGATGTGCAGTAATGCAAATGCAAACAGATGTTAATGCAGAAAAATAAAAGTCTGCATTGATGGCTATAGAACAGAAGACTTTTCAAACACATTTGGTACTGTAACATTCTAGACAGCAATATGAGTAGTATTACATACTTAAAGCAATACATGCCCTGAAAAGCCTGTATTTTCAATCTGTGCGTGTAAACCTGACTCAAAAATAAACTAGATATATTAAAAAACATGAGACATCTAGTCTTCCAACAAGCTTTTGTTTCTTTTTATCGCAGAATGACAATTAACTTCGGTGGGTGAACTCTGACCTGCATTATTATTTTACATTATCATTTCCTCAGCATTTCTGCAGTATTATGACAGCCTGTGATTTTTTTTGTTATTCCTTGTGCACAGACCTCTATGCATTAATTTTTTTTTTTCTGAGTCTCCAAGTGGTAAATATAATTAATATTATAGCAAATACATTACCACAAAAAAGCATTGTATAATGAGGCTTATAACATTAAAGTCCTCAGCTGTATTTCTCTGGTGCAACAAAGCAGTGGCACTGTAGTTTTCAAGCAGTGTATTGAATCCTCTCAGGCACACTGTTTATTAACAGCTCAGATATATATTATTCTCTACCTACAGAAGAGTTGCTTTTACTATCACTCTTGTCACAGAAATTACCAGGACATCTTTAAATCTACACTGCCTATAAGTAACAAGGTAAAGCCAATTGCCTGCATATGTTTTTAAGCCTATCCAAGCTGATGTGCTTCCATGGGAATTTCATGAAAGACCAGTAATTACATTTCAGAACTGTTAGGTAAAAAAATAACAAGGGTTTAAGGTAAAACTTCGAATGTGGCACTGTGGCAAAAGAGGCATTCAGTTCTGCTTTTTTCTTCAAGTTTAAAGTTTCACTTACCATTAAATATTTGCTAACAGAGAATACCATTTCTTAACCAAACACAGTCTACATCCTTCTATTCTCTGCAGAAAGAGCCGCAATGGGCCACCACTATATTAGACCACAGCTTTTTTGCTATAGTCTTCCCAGCTAGCCTAAACAGCAGTCAGTGGTATTTACTAGTTATATATATCAGTCACACCCATCATTACAAATATGTTCTATTTTACTGTACAATGTATACATATTTGTGTTTATTCAATCCCTCATTTCTTAATCTCAAGCACTCCAAAGGTTAAGGGCAGGCTGGAAAAAAATCAATATACATAAGAGGGTTATAAATTTCAAGTCTGTAGTGATTCTAGTTTACCAGTAAAAGGGCAATGTCGTGCTCATGCTGTGAGCATGGCTGGCAAAAATAAGGGCAAAAAAAGGCAGGCTATAATTTGCTCTAGAGTCAAGATCTAGAAAATTAAACGAAATAACACTAGTCCAAAGGGATGAAGAAATAAAAAGGGCATTTTATTTAATGCACAGCAAGAGCTATTAAGAATTTTCTTTCACAGAGGCCCTGAGACTCAAGTTAAATGGATTCTCCCTATCATGTGTTCCACGTGAAGTCAAACTTAAAGCTCTATATGCATATACATTTGGTATATAACAAATGGTATAAGTGGACCCATATTTTAAAAGTGAAGCAATAAAATCTACACGAAAAACAAATGAAAAAAACAATTTGATTGGAGACCTCCATTCTTTGACTCCTGCCTTATCACGCTAAACGTCCAATAAAATGTAAAATGCAGCATACATTTGCTTAATCTAAAATTTTTGTGATTATTTATTGCAAATTGCACTTGGCAGTTCACCACACCAATGGAAAACTGGCCCCCTGTTGGTTCATTCACAGTCTTTTAACACCAAATACAAGTCACCAGTAGAAAGATCTTGATAGAAAGTTTGCTGCTGTGCTAAGCCAACTTGCTGCACCTTCTGGGTGTGACCCAACACGAGACACTGCTTTGTCCTGCTCCCTAGTAGGGCTTTCATCTTCTGGTAAATATTCAGGTAGGTCTGTATTCTGCTCTACTTCCACCGGAGTATCTTGGAACGGAACCAGCATCTGATAAAATACAACAGATTAAAACTATGTTGTAACTTAATGAATTGAAGTCATATATATACACATCTGGGATGCTAAGCACACATGTTTTGAGACTCCTCTCCATCCTCCAGTACAGTAAGAATATAAATGGAACCTACTATATATCTGGAATCTACTATGCTTAGGAGAGACACAAAAAAAAAGCTTTGGCTTAACATGGAAGAAAAAATACCAAGCACGAAGTCACGGTCCTTTTACTGTAGTTGTGTAACAAAAACACTTCAGCAACTGCAGTCAAAAAAAAATAGTTCATGGCGATCCTTTTCATTTTATTAAGGAGAGAAACAATTTCAGTATTTTTGTCCTTGTTCTGAACAATAAGTTCTGTAAAGCTGTTCTATGGATGCATGTCCTGACACTTTATTCTTTATGTACTGTGTGTGTAGCACTCCCACTTACAAAATTTTGCCAAACATTAGACGTTACAGGCACAGCAGTGCTGCTATCAAAGATACAGTTGAGCTACAACAACTGATATCTAGAAAGATACATTACCTACCTCCTCACCACTTTCGCTCTTCACGACTTGCTGTGCCTTCATAACTTTTGTTGATGCTATTGCCGTTGCCAATGCCTACAAATACACAGAAGAAACCAAGAGCTTAGTATGACAGAAAGCAATAATGTGACAATCTGGAGGGTTACTGAGCACGTACCTCTGCTTTTAAATCTGAGCGAATTCGGACCACACACCTTTGAACAGCCATTTGAAAGGTAAAACTAATAACACCTTTAATTTTCAACAAGGCTTCTTCACAAAGATTCCTTCGAGACTGAAAAACAAACAAACCCCACAACTGAAGTACTTCCATAATACAGCATGTGAAAATGCTTACAATTAATTGTTAAGGAATTCCTGCATGTCTGAGGGCATGTTGTTGTTACTCAAATGCATTTTTACAAATGTAGAAGAAAAACTGAGACATTTTAGTGCATAAGTATTAGACTCCCTTGCCACAAGAAAAAAAAAAAAATTGCTTACACTTTAGAAGTCAAAGAAGGATGGAATCAACTGTAAATAATTAGAGAAAAGTGCTGAAAAGCAAAGAATGTTTTTCTCCGTATGATCAGCTAAACAGTCCCCTCTGGTTAAGTTCTGATTGACTGAAGTGCTCATTGATGAGTAGTTAGTGTTTAAGTTGCTATTTATCAGACACCTTGCCTCCATACTGACTGAATGCATCAAAGCAGCTGTTGTATCTTTCAGCTGCTTCATCTGTGGCAGCTCACAGACACTGCTGCACAGCATAAGCTTAATTCTTATTTTAAAGGGAAAATACGTGGTTCATAACCTACAGAACATAATGTTTAAAGCAAATGACATCACCTACTGTGCTGTAACGCTACATTGACCTGTACTAGTTGCATCTGTTCTACATTATCTTAGAATGTTCTATTATTTTTTTCCTTTTAATATTTGCACAAGATGGTTGTAAAAAAAGGATTAAAACACACCCAGAGAGACTGCTAGTACAGAAGGAGAAAAACAAAAAGATGCACCATACCAGAAATGAACTAACAGTCTTACACAGGTTCAAAATAATGATGTATTTCACTGCAAGTTTCTGCAAGGTTTTAAATAGGAAGTTATTTCAAGCACATTTGTTAGTGATCAAATAATAACTGGTCAATATTTGGGATAGTTTCATGCACAAGTAAATTACGTTATTTTAATCTCTGGAAGAACTAACTGAAGCAGTTTGGGGCTTTTTTGGCAGATTAGCACATATATTGAAACTTATCAAAATTAATTTTTTATGTATTGAAATAATAAACATTTTTAAGATTGACAAAAATAACTCTGCTGGATAGGCTACCTTTCTTATACAGTGGGAATACTTGATGCAAAGATGATAGTCTGCCTCGTGTGAAAATCGAAACTACTTTTGGACACAAGAAGCAACACATTCATAGCTTGTTAGCCTAAATAAATAAACTTATGCTGTGTGTATAGCAATTCTGTGACAGAATTAGTCTTTTCACTCTGAGATCCCAGGTTAAATCCTAGGCAGCTCAGTTAAATTTGAAATGAGGCTTTCAGTGATCAGGTAACTGGTGAATCACTTCTTAAAGACAAAATCTGCCAAGGTCCATACAGACTCCTTAAAAAGTGGGAAGCCTGGCAGCCACTAGCCTTGCTGCACAAGTGTCTTTAGTAAAGCATGTCTAACTATAGCAATTTGGCATAAATCTCTCCAATACACACCTTCTCATACACATCTTCCTACGTGGTACTCCTGAAGCATGGGCACAGGGTAGGACACATGAAAGAGGTTATTTCCTGACACACCAAACCCTGATTGCCACACCCTAACAAATACTACTAAAATGTACGAACTAGAAAACTTACTGAGGGGGATGCCACAGACTCCAGCAGTGCTGCTTCATTTTTGCTATTTTTTTAAGCTTATAAAATTTGATAACTAGATCTCAAAATGAAAATATCCAACCCCACAATAAACATAAGCAACCTTTCCCCTCTCTTCCTGAAATAATCAATATCTACTATTTGAAGTTTCAAAATCCACAAGCGTTTGTAGGATTTGCAACCATTCGTAACAGTAGCTTCTTCTAAATGACAAAACACAGGAAAACTAAGAACACAGTGTTAGCTTACTATGCCTTTTGATACTCAAATGTGCCACCTAACATTCTTTGCTAGTTAAGTCAGGAATAAATGTTTTCAACAAAACTAAGCTGATTTTACTGTTCACATCCTTCATTATCCTCCCAGTCCCAACTTATTGTAACATTTAAAACAGCATTACAGGGATGTTTAACTGCTCGGTAAGCACCTGGAGTATCACTAACAATTCTTTAATACTCTGATGAAACACAGAGCTATGTACATTAGCCATTTACAGTCAGATTTTAATTTTCTTCAACAATGAGCTAAGAAAAAATGCTGATGTACTCAAGGCAACTACAGAAGCCTGCAGTTTTGCTCTCTGGTATCTAAATATTCTACATTGTTTCAGAATGTCTTTGCCTCAGCACTTAAGACAAACTCCACAGATCTCACCAAGTTCAATTTGTCGAAGAACACCAAGAAACACTTTTAAGATAAATCAAACTATAGCCAGAATATCTAATCTCACAAAGTAGAAGCAGATGAAATTTCTTGCTTGCAGGTACCTGCAAACAAACAAATCAACTACAAGCTTAGAAACAAAACAAAACAAAGCAGAACAAACTTAACCAAAGACAACTGATAGCAGTGAATTAAAAAAACCCCAAATCTTCAGATTACAAAAGCCAATGGTGTTGACAAAGCACTGCCTTTCCAGACAGAGCAAGTGCTGGAAGGACAACATTGTAAAAAATATTTACTTTGTATAAAGTGAGCTAGAGCAGGATGTTTTCTCTAAATGAATTAACTATGGTCTTATGAAAGTGACACAATGGGTATTCTGTTGATAAACTGGGCCTGTGGACACGCTTACTTGGCAAAATGTAACGCAACAAAGCAAAGGATCAGGTTTGATCATTTAAAATGGGTACAAAACTGAAGATACAGAGTCCGGAGGGCACTTGTGGATAACATGCTTAAACAGTCTACATGCTGTTTGGCAGCCGTAAAAAGGCAAACATGGCCCTGGGGTGTTATCTACAGGGGTATGGTAGATAAATCCGTAGAAGTTATTCTGACATTACATAAAGACTCAGTGAGACCTCATTAACTCAAATGCCATTCTGGTCACTACAGTAGAAAAGATCTCACAGACAATGAAAAGATGTAGCAAAATTAGCTCAAAGAAAATACAGCTTTCCTAAATTAAGAGTAATAAAAAAAAAAAGTGTCTGAAATATCTTGTAACTAAAAGGAAACTTTAGTTCAACACACCTACATAACCACAAGATATAGTGCTGAATGGAATGTTTATTCCATTCTTTCTTGAAAAAAAAGAAAATTAGGAGAGGTGGAAACAGAATAGTTTTTTAGAGTAATTGGAAAGCCATTGAGGAAACTGCCTTAAAACATCATATTCAGATATTCTGAGTGAGCTCAAAGTATGCAAGATTTTATACATATCTTGTGATTCAAAATATGATTCACAGAAATTGCTGACAATTGATGATGCCACACAAGCAGCCTGAATACATTATTTTTGTGGGCAAAATACATCTCAGTACAGCATGCCTTATTTACATAAATGCTGATGGTTTCCTTACCGAATCATCAAGGCCATCTATATGCAAAACCACTGTCTTGGCACGCTTATTTGTGCTGCCAAGGAAAAACTGTGCTTTCCGACGACGATAATTCATCTCATTCACATTGTCCATGTCTGACATGTTGGAAGACTGAAGGAGATCATAGACTTCAGAGGCTAAAAGTTTAGTCTCTCCTGGCGTAGTGGTCCTTAAGGAAAGAAAAGGATTAAGGTTAGTAAACATTTTGTTTTGCATTAGTGCTCCAAATGGCTATTGACTGTGTCCTCACAACTGTTACACTCCACGTGCTGCAGAAACAATTATACAGTCAATACAGTAGAAATTTTAAAAAGGGAGGCAAGAAATTAGGTGAAATTACTTCCTTTCCCATACTCCAATTTTTATAGTATTAGAATTAACAGATTGACATAAATAAGTCTCTGTTCTCAAACAACACAAATGCAGTTTACCTCAGTTTGACAAACAAAACAATGTAGTAGATGTTCAGTACACTGCTGTTACTCAGTTTGTGTTGAGCTTTTTTCTTTTAAACAAGATCTTCAACTGCCTTGTGATGTTTCATTTCCCACTTTCCTTGTTACATGATAAAAATAATTTCCCAATAGAAATGTAATCTTTCCTGATGTTTTCTTCTTCAAAGTTACTGAGCATCAAAACTAAAGCAGAATCCCAGATTTTCTTAAAGGATCCAAAGGGTATTTATGATTAAGCCAAAATTTATGGCATGAATTATATAACAGCATTTTTTAGATTTTAAAAAATTGTACATAATGGATAGAACATATTAATTTCTTATGATTAATTAACACTAATTTTAATAAGGTACTAATATAAATCTGTTGTCCAAATTCAGCCCTGTTTTAATTATGCCAGTGATTTAAAGCTATGTGTGGAAACAAAATTATTACCATATCAACTTGCAATTAATCTTAAAATGATGAATGACAGCTTTGCTGCTTTCTTTAGCAAACACTAAGTAACAAATACCTTTAGATTTTTTTTTTTATTTGACTTCTTTAATTACCACACATTAAACACATTTTCCATCCTACTACATGGACAAGAAAGAACACTGAAGCAAGCATGTTAGGAGTTCTCAACTTGTAAGGGATCCAGACAGCCCTTCCTCCTCAACCCCGCACCTTGCTTTGGACAGCCCCCATTTGGAGACAAATACGTGAGTTCCTGTGACCATTCAAGTGAGTTGACAGAATAAATAAAATTGTAAAAAAAATGGGGGGGGGGGCTAGCTAATAAACAAACAATCAAGACCTAAAAGAGCAAAGTATTTTGCCATATGTTCAATTTTAATTACATGTCTATGCTCTGCTTTCCTACAGTGAAAAAAACACTTATGTTAATTAATAGAAACAAGTGTGGGCAACTCAAAAACTTTAACTTTAACCTTCCATAATTCATTAGATATAGTAATAAAATGGATGATAAAGATGTGCAAGCTGATGTCTTGAGGTAGTAATAAATTAGCTTGTGCAACAGTGATATCAAGCTACCAAGAAATTTACCTACCTGTTAGTTTTGGCAAATTGTTTCAACAACAAAAATCATACCAATATCAAGTGATTTGCAATAGAGGATTGGGTTTTTTTGGAAGTTTAAATACAGTTAACTAAGCACTCTATTTAAAATGTCAGTATCCCACCTACAGCACACAGTATACTATTATTAAGGGGTTTTCTTGAGTAGTTTTGTACTATTGCATCCCAGAGTTAAAATTTCAGAAAGAAAAATGAGAAGTAAAATATACTTAATATTAGCCATACTATAGATATGCATATATACAAAAGACACTTTAAAGTTATCAATACATCTGCAAATATAAAATATGCAAATGTATTAAAGTAAAAAATTACCAGTGATTTTCATATATGTTTTGTGCTCACAACATTATAGTTGGCATAGTTCTTGGACAACTAATGACCCAAGATCAACTGTACTCTGTACTCTTGAAAACACCTGCTGATTTGAAAACATAAATTTAAATCAGAACTTATTCAATAAAAACATTCTAAATTATACCTTAAACAAGTCAAGACAGTAAGCTCCATGCATATGCACACATGCAAACTATTCTGATAACTTCCTGTATTTTTCCAAGTAGAGGATTACCACTCTGCCACAAAGTCACAGATAACACCACTTATGATACTCCTCTTACATTTCAAAAAAAATCCCAAAGACAAGATTTTAATCTTATATAATCTGTTGCACAAAAATAAGCAACTGTATAATAAGCTGTGTAATAAGTAGCATGAAACTCGGACTCTACACTACAAGGGCAAGAACAGATGTCACGCAAGAATCGGATTGCAAAACAAAGCCCAACAAAGGTATAAGCCAGTTTTATTCTGCAATACTAAACTTCCAGCAACTCAGTTAAAAATGAGTTGGGAAGGTTCAAATTAGACATCAGGGAAAATTTCTTCACCAGAAGCGTTATCAGGCACTGGCAGAGGCTGCCCAGGGAGGTAGTTGAATCACCATCCCTGGAGGTATTTAAAAGACAGGCAGATTAAGTGCTCATGGATGTGGTTCAGTAGTGGACAAGTACAGTTGGACTTGATGATCTCAAAGGTCTCTTCCAACCAAGCGATTCTATGAGAACAAAGACAAAACTCCACACAGTCTTCTACAATTTTTAGTGCACTGGTAAAATGATTGATGCAAAACTTGTGTTTACTTTGTTATTCTTTCATTGAAGTAATTTATGCAATAGCTATACAAAGAATAGAATCCTTAATATTAGACTAGATATAATCAAGACACTGTTTACCATAAGGGTAGTGAAACATTGGAAAAGGTTGCCCAGAGAGGTTATAGATGCCTCGCCCCTGGAAACATTCAAGGTCACGTTGGATCAGGTTCTGAGCAACCCAATCCAGCTGAAGATGTCCCTGCTCAGTGCAGCAGGGGTTGGAATTAGATGACCTTTAAAGATTCCTTCCAACCCAAATAATTTTATGATTCTGCGATTATCCTATGATCTTGACCAGAGGGTCACACTGCCACCCGGAAGGACCTTGACAGACTGGAGAAAAGGGCTGACAGGAACCTCATGAAGTGCAACAAGGGGAAATGCAAAGCCCTTTCCCTGGGGAGGAACATGCCCAGGCACCAGCACAGACTGAGGCCCAAGCAGCTGGAAAGCAGCTTGGCAGAAAAGGCCCTGGGGGTCCTGGTGGACACCAAGATGACCACAAGTCATCAATGCGCCCTTGTGGCAAATAGGGCTGATGGTGTCCTGGGCTGCACTGAGAGAAGCAGTGCCAGCAGGTGCAAGGAGGCAATTCTGCCCCTCTGCTCAGCACTATTGAGGCAACACCTCGAGTACTGTGTCAGGCTCTATGCTCCCCAGTACTCAAGAGGCACAGGCATACTTGAGCCCAACAAAGGATCAGAAAGATGATCAAGGGGCTGGCGAGGAAAGGCCAAGAGCTGGGACTGTTCAGAGGTAGACTCTTTACCATAAACAGCCTACCCTCTGAAACTCTGCAAAGATCCAAGCAAGAAAATACAAGAACTGTATATTTGCAGTACACCACCTATAAGCATGTAATAAACACTTGCAGATACAAAGTATCTATACAATAAATATTTCCAGTATACATGGCCCCACAAGGGAGGGGGCATGCTGTACACACTCATGGGAAAAGGCTGCGTGACAGCCAGTGAGAAAAGGCAGACATGCATTGTATGGCTCATCCTCATGCTCTTGCTCACAAGTACCTGGAAAACCAACACACAGGAATATTAAAGACAAGTCTGTAAAAGCAAAGATATCAGAAGTGAAGGAAAGATTAACTCAATCCACAAAACTAAGGAAATGGATCGCAACCTTTTAAAGTCTAAAGTCAGCTTGAGGTAAAGTTTTCCATACCAACATCTCAATGATTTCACAGACTAATGGAGAAGTAGTATCTTAAAGCACAAATCTTAAAAACAAAACCAACAACAACAAAAAAACCCACCATACAACTCAAGTCTAACAAATATGAAGAAGTTGAAAAACAAAAATGTCTTCGTTATCCAAGTTAAGGCTCAGATATTTGGCAAGAACTCAGCTGAATCCCATATTGAATAACCTACTCATAAATCAAAAGTAAACACACCTCTCATTTAACTTAGTCTTATCACAGAAAAATCCCAAGTGTACCAGCAATTTTAACAAAGGATTAAATGCACCATTTTTTCTTCAAAATACTGGTTTGAGAGACTCCATTTCTAAAACACTCCACGCACCTTTCCAAAAGTTTGAGAAAACTTACAGTCCCACAGAAGCAGATATTTTCACTTGATATGAATCTTTTTCATACATTCAAGCACTGCCCCTATAAGGCAGAACCAATATTTTTCCCTAGAATCCCAAGTTGCGATATTTGCAACCATCATTTTATTTCTGTAATAAATCTCACTCACTGCAACAGGATCCTATATGATACAAAAAGCACAAGTAACATATCAGTGGTTTGGCATGAATTCTATCCAAATACACTGTTGGGTAAATGCAGCTATTTTAGAAACCTTAAAGCGTATATTTCTTAGAGATTTATAATTTAATTATGGTTATAAATGGCTACAAAAATTATATTCATATCAACTATGTCTTAAGACCATTGATTTATTTGTTTCCAGGTGACCAATTTCTTTCAGAGCCTTTCATTCTTCCTATATTTAAGGACAAAAATTGTCCCTAACAATAACTAAAGTGAGCAGTAAGCTGCAAAGAATTGCTACATTCTGTAAGGGGGGTTGGGAAGTCACTAATCCTCAATTCTAGAAGTGAGACACAATGATTGACGTGGTTTTGATGAAAACTTTGAGCATGAATGACAAGCCTAAAGAAAGAGCATGGTATTAGAGTAAAAGCAATCTGTTTCAAGACAGTTATCTGATCTGGCTGTTTTTCTGGCTGTTCTGCTCCAGTGCCAGGGCAAGATTCTTTCTTATCTCCAAGAATGCTGCTCTTTCTTGTGAGCTTTTAGTGTATCCCATGATATGGTGGGCTCACAAGCATATGGCTGCTCTCCTGACTCATTCCAGGCCAACAGGCAAGTCATTTGAAAACAACTTGAAAAAGAGCATTACGTGAGCACACACTTTCTCACAGTACACCTCAGTTCTTTCCAGCCCCAAAACACTCAGTAAAGATCAGGTAACGTTACACAGCAGCTGACAAAAAGGATTACCACATGCTTCCTTAAAAGAAAGGAGTCAAAATCATCACAAATAGAGACAGCAGGACCCTTTTGTTGGCCAACAAATTGCAGTGGGTTAACAATAGGAAAAAATAATTCATAAAAATAGAAAAGGAAAAACAGAATCTGTAGGACTGAGCAAATCTGAAGTGACACACACAGACCTGCAGCACTATGAATCTCCAAATCCAAACCCCAAGCATCTGGTCTGCTTGAAGAACCTATGCACAGCCTGAGTGCAGCTGTGTTAGGACTGCACTCCAGTTGTATGAACCACATGCTACCTATGAGTCTCCTCTATTCACTCCAAGGCCGTGGTGAGGTCAGACTGATTTTCTACAATGCCTTCTAGACCTGCAAGATGCCTGCCTCTTGGCAAGTCTTCCAGGCTCTACTTACAGTACTGAACTGCAACAATTTGACCAGACAACATTTCACTAAGTTTGGAACGGAACAGGGAAACCTGTCTTAAAGTTGATTTTGAGCTGAACAAGAGATGCTTTGCTGAAATTGGGAGCGCTGATTGGATTTCACAGTGCCACTTTCAGTTCAATTTAAGCCACATGCCTACAGACCTCAGAAATTTAGACAAACTCCATGTAAATGTTGGGATTGCATGTTCTGAAGAATGCTGAGAAACAAAAGCATCTAAATGTTAAATATAAGATGTAAAACTGAGTAAAGTCACAGTACAGTACCATTAGCTACTGAAAAAACAGTGACTGTGATATAATCTTACGTATTTAGCAAACCGAGTAATTACCCACGCTTAGAACAGTTCCCCGATTCATTCTATTGTCCTTTGATCACAAGAACGAACTTTCAAGAATTGGATAACAGATTTGAACATATGCCATATGTTTAACCCAGCTATTCATCCAATTTTGTTTAACTCTTGCTATTTATATGCTAAATGGAAGATCAACTTTTGATCTTCCACAGCTTGGTATCTACCATATGGACATATTCTCCATCTCAAAAAAAAAAAAAAAAACCAACAAAAAACCTACAACCCAAAAATCAGGGCCTGTTACTCAACTAAACTCAAAAGGCTTCAGAGTAGCATTTGCTAGACGAGTCTGCATAACAGACAAACTCCATGTTGAATTTCACAGTAACTAGTTCCAACTTTTTGCCTGCTAATGAACAGTAATAATTTAATGTACTTATATGGCAGAAATCACATTTGTTATATGGATTCAACAAACTGTATTGAGGTCAAAACAAAAAAAAAAATATTAAGGGTAAAAAACTCTCTCCAGTCCTTTCTAATGGAAGATATCAAATGCTGCCATTAAAAAGCCAATCCTTCCCAGTAATAACGCTGTAGTGACCAGGCAGAAGTACTGGTAGCGCCAAATTAAACTTCGTACTAAAACATTTCAGGAACATCTTGAAGGAAGCCAAATGTCACCACTATCTGTATGCTAGTAGCATTAAGTACATCATATAATAGTATATGATGTTCTCTGTCTTCAAAAAAATCAGTTTATTTTAATTTTGAGAAGTGAGCTTTATCTGAAATCTACTGGAGAAAGTAAAAAAAAAAAACCAAAACCCAAAACCAAGTAAACTACAGCATCAACCTGTGTCAGGGCGGGGGGTGGGGTGGGGGGGAGGCAGTGTTAGTCTTTGTAGGCTTATCTGTGTGTAAGCTTTGTATTTGATTGACTTGCTACTACAGTTAATACTAATTCGAGCAGAGGCTCGAAGTAGGTAAATTTGAAAGCAACGACTATTAAACATCTTGTTTTCATGCTCCTGAACTACTTATTTTTTGGCAATGGATTTATTTTTTTTAAAGCAAGCCAGTATTAGCAGCTTCACTGCTAGCCAAACAGACAACAGTCATACAAAATTTGCTGAAGCATGTATCAAGGTTTAAAAAAAAATTGTGTGCATTTGATGATGTACTGCACAACTACAGAATGCGCTAACAATCTTAATTTGTCCCACGTTATTACATAGGACTTTCTACTTGCAAAATTCAATGGAATTTATGGGGTTTTTTCTTTCTTATCATACAGTCAGTAATGAGTGAAATGCCAATTCACAACCATGATGTTTCTCAGGGTCCCAATTTTGTTTTAATATAAAATCTGAAAAAAAAAAAGCAAAACCACCTTAAGATTATACTGCTTTCTAAAATAATTAACTCCCTGCTCCAGCTAGTTTCTAAATAATGAAGAAACTGCCTAAGATATTGAGCACAAAAGGTTTTCCAATATATGCATTTTTATCAAAGTTATTTTATACTTCACATATTTTTTTTCAGTGTTTCAAAGTTGAGGTTTTTTAATTCTGCAGTAGTCATTGCAACATTCCTTGACTATAAGGAAAAGCTACTAGTTCATTTTCTGACTTCTCAACTGATTTCTCCTCATTTAAATACAAAGCACTCAAAATGGCCCCCTCTCTGTCAAAAAAAAGCAAGACCAGAACAACACCTATTCACTCAGTAACAGGTACTGAATATTCTTCTCCACATTTAGGAACCTGTAATTTGGTAACATGTGGCTTTTCAAATCTTGTACATAAATCATCACTGTAAAACTTCAGTACTTCAATGGTTAGGTAACAGGGCATGAAACTCAAGAATATGATAACACATAATGTTAATCAGTCACTGTAAACCAGCTGAAGGCCAACACTTTGAAGGACTTATAGGTAGTCCCTAATAGTCTCTAAATCTTACATTACGTAAATGACCAATTAAAGTCACCATTACTTTCTTTGTTACTTCACTATCTGGCAATTAGTTAAATCAGAATTCACTAAACAGCAAGAAAATGAAAAGGGACAAGAGAAACTCTTGAAATGCCAGAATGTAGTGTCAGAGACGTACCAAGGAAGCTGTGCATTAACTGCAAGGAAACCAGTAAAAGTAGCTGTTCCGCTGCTTCACTGAGTGTGCAAATGTATGAATGTGCAAATGTATTGAACTAGTATAGTAAAAACTAGTCTATTGAATTCGTATACTAACAAGTTTATGGATGCATAGAACCTCAATTAAATTGAGACAGACACGAGTTGATGAGAAGTCACACAACCAACAGTCCTGATCCAGATGCCAGATACCAATTGTAAGATAAAAGTAGTAGTTTGGAGAGCAACCAGTGAAAACAAACCATATTCCTGACCATAGTTAAAAACATTATAATGGTAATTACACACATGACAGAAGGAAGAAAGTAAAAATACAAAACACACAAAAAGCAAATCTAGGGGCTGACAACCATCTAAACTGTTGAGTACAAAAACTGTATTGATCATGTAGAACTCACTAAGCAAGTAAATTGCATGCAAGAAGAAATGAGGACTTTGTAATACCTCTGTGACTACACAGAGGTCTCAAAATAAAAAACCAAACAAAACAAAAAAAACCCAAAACAACAAACCCACAACAGAACATCAAAAGTACATCAAAAGAACATCAAGTACATCTTGTAGAGTACCGAGCAGACCCTTCCATTTGATCACGCCTTCATATTTTTCTGTGACAAACTCTACACACACAAACAGAAACAATAACTCATCCTAAATCGTACTTCACAATAAAATTTTAGAACAGTTATTTATGGTAAGACTGCTAATTTCCATTAACCTCTACAAAACAGAAACCCATCATAATATTCCAGCATCTAAATCTCTAGTTACATTTGAACTGTTGGCAGTCAAGTCTTGGACTACTCTTACAAATGACATACCAAAGGTCCAAACCTTTAACCCTTATTCTCTTACCTCACAAATCCCATAAGATTCTCCAAGAAAGCCATCACATTATGACTGATGTCCAGGTTCACACCAGTACTATAAAACTAGGACTTCCCACTATTTCATTAACTAATGGGTTTTGTGGTTTAATTGTTATCAAATGTTTCTGTGCTCACGTCTCTGTGTGAAGATCATGACTTCCTACGTCCTTCATAATTCATACTACAGGAATATATACCAAAAAAAAAAGTCTTGAAACATTTATTTAAAAATTGATGAACTGTGAGAAAGTCTGAACTCTTGTTAGTTTGCCATGACACACAAGCAAAAACAGCAAGAAATTTTACTGAACTACTGCCTTAGTGATCTAGGTAGCCCACAGCATCAAACTCCTCTACCCTGCCCCTCTACTCCATCCTATAAAAAATATCCTCCAAATTCCAGGAAGCTGTTTGATGGACAAAAGGAGTGTTCAGCCACTTTAAAATAAAATATATTTAAAGCGTACATATTGATGTTTCCTACATTTCCTAATATTTCATCAGGGTCTTTTTGGCAGAGGATGATTCTTAAAAAATAACTTCCAAACCCAATCTATTTCTGAAACTTGCAAGATTAACAAAATATACAATAGAAACATTCCTTAAAGGAACTGGGGATTGGGGAGGGACATATAAAGCCACTTTACTTAACAATGCTGAATAAAATAGCCTGCAGACCTCTTCCTGCTGTGACCATCTATTATTAACAAGCACATTGCTAGAGCACTGAATAGACAGGCGCCCCACAGCCCAAACAGATGCAGCAGCAACCAACAGTGTCATTTTCTAGAAGCACCTACCTTTGTAGTGGACAAAATGTTACAAAACGGGTAAAACAAGGAGGCTTGGGAAAATAACAGGAAAGGCCAGGAAAGTTAACATGGAACACAGAGAGAGAGAGGTGTGTTTTACTCTTTTTCCAGGTGATAAATTGCAGTTTGAAAATTATTTCTAAAATCGAATTTTTTGGAACCTCCTGCTCACAGGAATATTCAAGACACAGGATAACCATGTTTTTCTCTAAAAACACTTCTCAGTACAGAATCCAGAAATAATCACACAGCTTCCCATTACCCAATCTCAACTACTTCTGAATTTTGATGCGTAAAAAACCTCCACGTTGAGGATTACAAAACTAACATGACTAAGTGATTCAAGTATAGAAAAATAAAATCTCTATAGTCTGTAAAAGGCTATTTCCTTCTCCTTTGCAAATCAGAATTTAAGCGTTCCAATCGACAGTATAAATGTATAAATGCAGTAAATGCAAAAAGTTTACAGAATTTTTAGCTATAATTTCTCACGAAGTATTATCTTGAAACCAGTTATGATATGGCAACATCCCTTTCATCATCAGATATCCCTTTGAATGTGTAGATTGCCTTCTTACTAATTAATATATTGCCTTTGCCCTGTCTTCTCCCAACCATTCCACCCTTCTCACAAAGGAGAAAGCAGTGTCACACAACAAAAACGATGAAACTATTGTGATGCTACATCCCTATTATTTTAATTTCACCAAATATTACCCAAAATACTTGGGTTGCCTTTTTTTGTCAGGCATCATAAATTCAAACTTTGCTGGTTTCAACGAATAATTAAATTTTCAAGAAGTATAGGTAATTAAGACTACCAAAAATTGAAATTGAGTAAGAAGTCAGCAATTATAGACTGCATGTATTTTACCAGATCTGCAAGGGACTCTAATTAAACACATATTAATTGCCCTAATCTTCTTAGGCAAGTAATAAATTGGAAGAGCTGATTAATGCACTGGATTTAGTTCAGCTTGTTAATTCTGACACCCTGGCAAAGGAAGACTATCTTGAAAAGCTCTTTTAGCTAAGTAATTGGATTTTTACTCTCAGTAATTTGCCGTTCCATAATAAGAGCTATTTAGTATATTGACTCATCAGGGTTTTTTTTTAAAAAAATACATGTTAGTTATATTTAAACAGTACCATTATGCTGCTCATAAAGATTATGAAAAATTATGAACTTTGACCTTTACTGTCCATCAAGTCACTTTCACTCTGAACACAAATTAGTATATTTCCTTGTAGGCTACAAATCCTAATTAATTTTAATTCTAGAAGCTGCTAATAACATTTTATAAAGTCCATACGGACACATTAAGTCCTCCATACAATTCATAAAGCCAGCAACTAAACCAGTTTTCAATATTAACTAAGTGCTGATGACTGCTGGAATGCGATGAAATCCCATTCTCCAATTAAGCCTCAATTTCTCCTCTCCTTTTTATCCGTTTACACAAACACTACTACACATATACTTAGTGGTACTCAGTCACCTGGCAAGAGAGCCAAACATTTTTGTGACAGCAATAAAACTGTAAGAGCCACAAAAGAAGAAAAAGAGAAAAGGTTTGGAAACCTGCAAGTAGGGATTTTAGAAGTCTGAGTTCTTTCCAACACAGTTACTACTCCTACCTTACAACGTGGAAATATATATCAAGCTTCACTTAAAATTAAGCAGATGCGGATAAACAAAAAGAGAAATTTCTGCTGCAATGGAAGAAAAACAGCAAGTATGGAGCCGAAATTTTTAGATTTGAAATATGTTTTTAAGTATTCCATGAAACTTGAACAGCTTCTCATACATCCTAGAAAACATGGAAGTGTATGAAGTCTTTCAGATGAGGTATCTCAGAAAGTCATACATGTTCCAAATAAAGTTAAGCCTGAAAAAAGTCCTAAATACATAAATATCTCACTGCCTTCAAATTTTCATTCCGTACTCCTCAGAGCTGACATTTCATATTTCTGCTCTAGAGCCTGGAAGTTCCAGTTTCTACATCTAAAATATGTTACTCTATTACCAAAAACTAGTGTTCATATAACAATAAAATCACTATCACAGTGAACCAGGAACCCAGCCTTTGCTCCACAGGTGAAATATAGTAAGGAGTCAGCCAAACATTCACCATAAGGAGCAAAACGATTTTCACAAGTGAGCTATAATGCTTACTATAAGCAGATACCAAAATGATGATATGAGGGGACTGGTAAGTCATGAAATGAGACATGAAGGTACCTCAAAGGTCCACAGTTAAACTTGGATGTCTCTCAAATATTTCCGACCCATTTGCCATTACACAGTACAGAGTATAATTTCATACTTATCATTGAACAAACAGGTGGCACTCAATTTCAACTCTCATCCTCAGCAGTCTTATGAAGGAAATAGTACTTTGCCTTCATGATAACGAGTTTAAGCAAGTGCTATATTCTTCTATTGGTTGTGCATTACTTGTAACAAAAGGGTTTTGGCCTCTGCCCAAAGCTCCCATTTACTATTATAAGCAATCATAAGTAGCAAACCAACTCCAACTATTTTCCAGTTGATGGTATTGACCATTTAAAGACCTGTTAGACTGGTCAGCTGCAGGCAGGTTACGACAAGAAATTTCGCACCTGAATATGAGGTCTGTAATATAGAGACTTTTAAGGCTTATAAAAAAACTCGCATGATGAGAAAAAAACCTCAAATTTCAGCATTTACATAACAAAGCAAGAGGGAACTGGAATGCTAAACAAACTCTTGACTTCCTAAGCACTGTCAGTTCAGTGGGCTGAACATCAACTTAAGACTGAAATATGACATTTAGCTTGCAACTTGCCTCTGTGCACAAAAGCTCCAATTTCATTGCTTGAAAAGCAGTCTGTCACAATTCAGTATTGAGCAGGGAAAGCCACTGGATATTATTTAGTTGGGATGAGAAGTCAATAAAAATGAACAGGGAGAGTTACAAAATCCTCAGTGAAAGGGGAAGATTCAGACCACATGATGGGCTTAATTTGTCAAAAGCAAAATGGCCAGTAACTACAAATTCTGATCCAGAAGTTGCTGTGTTCTGTCTTGCTTGAAAGAACTGTGCAATAATGGGAAAAGCAGAATACTGACAGAAGTCCCTATCTCTTTCTATAGTTTGCTCACATTTTTATAACACTTCACCAAAAAAAAAATCTAAATCCCAATTTAAACTGTGGAAATAATCAAAATATGTTAGATTATATAGAGCAATGAGTCAGATGCACAGAGCCTAGAAAGTCCACTGGAACACACAGCATGAAGTCATTAAAACCAAAGCATTTATTACTGCATTTAGTAATGTTTAGTTTCAGTTCTAAGGACTACAATAGTTCCTGGTAAACTGAAATCACATTAAAATCTAGAATCTGCATTTTGTAAAGCAAATCTGAAGGTAAAGACCTTGTTTTCTCCCCCACAGATTTTCTAACAGAAAAACCACAACAGCAAGCCACTGATTTCTTTGTGACAAAAATAATTCTACATCTATCTTCTCAGCACTTTTCTGCCATCTTTCTCCATATTTCTGCAGGCAATACAAAACTTAGCTTCAGCATTTCCTGTCAACATTAAAGCCTAAAATCCTGACAAGCACATGACAAAGTTTTGTGTTTGAAGATGCTATGTATTTCAATTTTCATGATATCACACTTTCCAAATGTTACAAGCATACAAATCAAATGTATGTTCTTACTCTTGCCAAAGAGCTTTCTAGAAAAAAAGAACACCTACAAGATTTTCAGTTTTCACTGACTTATCTCTCCTTTTCTGCATGTTCCTGAACTTCACACTCTTTTGGTCCTTGAAATCGAAACATATAAAAAAATGTTGTTGAAGACATTTCCATAAAATTCTTTAAGCAAAAGTGTTATTTGTGACTGTTTCCTAAGTAATATTTGTATGCTGCAGAGACTGATAATGAACTACCATTTGCCTTTCAACAACTTAGGGACGTCTTTGTGCTCTAAATAGACGCGTAATCAATGCTAAATGTAAGTTCTTCTAAAATACATGCTTCTGTTATTACCTAAATATTTCAGTTCTTATTGTTATTATAAAAGTAGTAAGCAAAGACTTCTGCGCATTTTAACTTAATTATGTGCATACTTTAAAATAAGAATATTTTAAGACATGCTATCAAAAACATGTATAACTTTAAAAAGTTCTAACTATTTCATTCTTCTAAAAATGGAGGACTATTCTCTTCTGAATTCTAGTCATTTAGTTCATCATCCTATTTAAGACATTTATTTTGCATCCTTGTGTGGGTAACTGGTGAATAATAAGGTGATATTTACGCATAACACTGAATTTCATGCCAGTATATCTTTTAAGTCTATATAGAATTAATGAAGTACTTAGAGGTAAACTGTTTTGATCTTCCTTAGATCACATATCACAAAGGACTTGTGAGCAGGCCAGAATTTCCACTCCAGCTCTTCAGGTTCACACCTCTAGATAAACAGTGTCAGAGACAGATAGATACAACAACAAAAGTCACACCACCAAAAAACTGGAGGGGCTATGGGATGAAGGAGCTGGCATCTCTAGCCTTGGTTTTTTTTTTCTAAAAGAAACTTGTAACTCATACCATAATTGATACCTTAGAGATTCAACCAACATATTAAAGATTCAAAAGCTTTCCGCTTGAATCTTTAATATACAGTTATACTTGTGTTTCACCCTTTTCTAAATAGTTGTTTTCAAGAAGCCTCTGAGGGCAGCCACATGACTTCTCTACTCCCTCATGGAACAGTCTCTCACATCTCAAAAGCCCAGTTAACTAGAGCACTATCAAACTACCTATAAAACAATCACCTTTTTTATAACTTGATGGCAAATTAATTTTTGCTGTGACAGACTAATCTTCGAAGGAGGCTGGAGGACTTCTTATCTATAGTGTTATCTTAGCTCATCATAATAATTCCTTCTGATAAGTAAACATGTGCACCTTGTCCAGTGTGCATACACCCATACAACTTCCAGTCCTCAAGACTCAACAGTTAGCAATCTTAAAATCCAGCAACTGCAAATTAACATAAAAGACAATCCTGCTGACAGTCTACAAAGAAAGTAGAGACCAGTACTAACCTCACTAACTTCTACTCCACCTGCAAGATGTTTCCTCAACAGAGCTACAGATACATACTTTCAAAAATATATCAAAACAAATACAGTGCATATACAATTTCCCTTCCCAGAGGTGAGATTCAAAGAATAAATGTGGGAGATGCCAACCAATTTCATTAAATGCACTAACACAAGACACTTTATGATGAGAAGAATTGTAAAATAGCCAAAAGGAAAGAGACAAAATTAGTTATTTGTAACAAGGGCAAGAAACCTGTTGTTTAGCAACTTACTTTCAAATGAGTATTTCTTGTAGACGACGGTCTATTTACTTTGCTATACTGTAAAATGAAAGCCATCAATTGCTTGTAGCTACATAATTTCAACAAGGAAGAATGCAATACTACAAATTTGCTATATGGATTAAAAGTAAGAGTTCTACTTCGCATCAGAATGTTATGCTTACATTGTCTTTGGATCCAACAACCCATCCTAAACTTACTTTTGTATTACATTCTGTAAGCTGAGCATCATGCCCAATTCACTCTTCATTTTTTCTCTGTTGGCACGGCACTCTGCCAAATAGCGGAGAGCCTAGAAAAAAGAGGACAACAGCAAATCAGCAGCAAGTTCAGCACATTATCATTCGTCTTTGAAAGTGTAGATCTGCAAAACATTCACAATTTAAGTTCTAGTAAGAAGATAAAGAGTATTATTACCAACTGTGAACATTAAAACACTGTTTTATTCTTATAAGTACACAAAAAGCACAGAATATCTAATCTATCAGAAAAAGCTGCCAGTCTGGATTTGTTTACACCATCTAAGAGAGTCCAAGCAACAATCTAACAGCTGTCTACAACTACTCAAAAAGCCTTTAGGAAGATGATTAGACCAAACTTCCCTCTACAGCAGCAGATAATGCGACAAGGTGGAGCAGCCACAAATTGCACCTTGGGAAGTTCAAATCAGATACTGCGAGTAGTTTTCTCACTACAAAGGTAGTTCAGTGCTGGAACTGCTGACCTACTGGGGCTGCAGAATCAACAAGACAAGCTACAACTGACCTGATTGAGTGCTGGTGACAGTCCAATTCAAGCAGGAAGCTGAAGTGAATGTCTTCCAGAAGTCCCTTCCGACAAAGGTTCGCATATTCTCAGATCTAAACTATTTTTTATACACTGTGCTTTCAGTATAATTTATATCAATTCTACAGGCTCCCCCAGTACTAGGAAACTCAACACCACCAAGTTCCTACTCTCCATAGAAAGAAGACTAACATGTTTATAAGCTTCTGAAGACTAATTGCAGTACTCATCACTCCATGCAGGAATCTGAATACAAGCAGCAGCATGCTGCTTATGTTACTGTCACCTAAATTGAGAAGCTACACTTATTCGCTGCCCAGGGCTTTGGTTTTTTGACTCTTTGCACAAATTTACATTGGTGACCCCTGTCAGCAACTGTATACTTGCATGACCCTCCTAATATAACACTTCACCAGTTAAAATCTGTCGTTCTTTCCATGAGACACCTCTCTATTGTTAGTGGTGACAAACAGTTTTCTTAGGAAGAACTTCAAAAAATGTACTGTGCATTAATCTTCAACCAGTATTTTACTGACGTAAGTATAAGAACTGCACTTGCAAAATCCTGCAATACACAAATACAATGGCTTATAAAATGGGTTTTGTGATAGCAAGGTTTAGAAGTGCACCAGTTTTTTTAAAGATAGTCATATAATAGCTACACTGTTTACAGCTCCTTTAAAAATAACAGGCTCCTTAATCCCTTCAGAGACAGAGAGCTAATTATCTGTTTTGGGGTTTTTTTTCCCCCTTAAGTCATCTTCAGCACACCTTAGATAAGGTTCAAGACCATTTTATTGCCTTTTGAGAGAGTCTGGCCACTGCCTGGCATGACAAAAACTCTAAATGTGATTTTTGCCATTTCCTGATGTGGATCAGTATCAATAATTGCAGTTTATAAATAAATGTTGTATGTGTGTTTATTTTCTAATTTTTCAGCTATGGGAAAATACCTGAATGATTGCTCTGAACTACTAACTTTCATGTTAAGAAGTGTATTCATACTGGCAGAAAAAAAGTTTCTCATTTTTAACAAGCCCTGTGCAGACAATTTAGTAAGGATGTAAAGTTGTTGGACAAAGAAAAACCCATTCTCTTAACAGCTAATTAATTGAGTCAAAACATAGGCATTTTACCATCTGTTACATATTCTTTACACATGAATGTAACTTTCACCAATATAAGAAGAAAGGCTAAGATATCAGAACAACCTAAGTGACCTGACTTTTCCACACTAGGAAGTCCTATTCCGACACCCCCACGGCAGATACAAAGGTCTGCATCTTCAAAGAAAGTAGATAATTTATGTTCATTATGCTCATTAAATCAGTCTACTGAAGGCATAAGGAAGGTTACTATTACGGTCTTTGGCTCAGATTGTGTTCAGCACAACACTTACCTACATTAGCATTAAGCTCCCAAGTACTTTCACCATATTTAATAGGACTATCTCCATACTCAAATATAAAAATACACCGCTGACAACCTTAATAACAAAAAGACATCTTTGTTGTCTTAATGAACTACTTTAACATTGTATTCGTAATTTCACAATTGTATTTTTGAAAATGTTAGTCCACATTTAAGAAAAAAAAGTAATATCACCTGGGTTACTTCTGAACTTATTTAAAACATTCAAGACTTTTAGCATTTGAAGCATATCGCAAAGAATTCCTGGAATCAAAACTAAACAACACTATAGAAAAATACACCACTTCTTGATCAGATAGAAGAAAGGACTGAACTGAAGCTAAACATGGGGATGAAAATGCACTCCTTGGAAGATTTAACAACATACCAAAAAAGTTAAATAAGGAACTATTATAGTTCATACAGATTATTTATGATTTCAGCTATGGTAATTGAAGAATAATACAATACGAAATTTAAAGTCAATGCTGCACACCCTTTTATTAGGTACAAACTTAATGAAAATCATTAAATGTAATGATTCTCATCTTTTTGACCAATAGGATGGCTAGAAAAATAAAACCAAACCAAAACAACCTTTCCAAACTGAAAAACAAAATGAGGACTAAAAAGGCAGCAGGGGAGATACTAAAAGCTACAGAACTTAAGAGGTTCAAGAACTCATGAACACAAGGAGCCCAAGTAATAAAAACAAAAAAAACCCCATGTTTTCACTGTAAGCCAATCCATTTCTGACTGCAAGATCTCAGATATAGCATGGTCTCATCTAAATCCTGATTCTCAACCCAGTCTGAGTCACTATCAAAAAGAACACAGCTGTCCACATTCCAACCCAAGATGATGTTCTTACATTGCAACTTGAATAATATCTGGAGCTATGGAATCACACTGCAAACTGGATTAGCTCTCATGAATCTAACTAAGTCAGTCCTTTTTATGTAGGGTTAACTCCCGTAACATTATCACAGACTGATTACCAAACTTCCTGCAGGCAGTGAGACTAAACAGCTCAAAGGAACAAAGGAATTAAAAAGAGAGCAATAGCTCCAAACAAGATCCTCCTTTAAGACCACAGTCTAAGGAAACTGCACTGGAAAGAAAATCAATGAAATGTACTCCCAAGAACTGTAAACTCACCTCAAAGTTCTTCCCTGGAAGAATGCTATAGTCCCGCAAACACTATGGCAAGGCTAACCTAAAAGCCAATTAGCAGGACACAGGCCTCCTAGATTAATAGACCTCATTCCCTGCACCCAGAAGAGTATCAGAGACACCGAAGTAATTCCAAGAAATACACTGATACCCACTATGCAGGTCAAACAAATGAAAAACACAGAACTATGATACAAATAGGTCTTAAGGGTACAAAGAATAATGTATACTTGTACATAAAAGACAAAGCTCTTTATTTAATTCTCCGTTATTTAGAATTCAGTAACAACAAAAACAGAAAAAGAACACCCCATAAATTTTAGTAACTTAAAAATCTTACTAGAATAACTGAATTAGACTTTTAACAAAGTCTTGACTTGTTTGTCCTGTTTCTAAGCAAGAAACAGACAAAGTTAGTATTCAGATGCAGAATGAGAGATCAGGACTTTAGCACTTAAGATTTAGAAGAAGAAGAAACAGGCAAAAGCTGGAACAAGTTATATTAAACAGATTTGGGGGGGTTGGGGGGGGGGTGTTAGTTTTTTTGTCATTTGGTTGGTTGGTTTTAATCCTATGAGGGTGGTCAAATGACAGAACAGGGTGCCAGAGAGGTTACCCAATCTTCATCCTTCAAAGTGTTCAAGAACCAAGCAGACAAGACCCTGGACAATGACTACACTTAATTCCAGCATGGGATTGGCCATTTCCAACCTAAATTTTCCAATTTTTTTTTTCTTTCCTCAGTACAAATGTCTAATTGCTGGGTATATTTAACAAGCTCCACAAATGCATCTTAAGAAAGAGATTTAAGGATGCTTACCTCCCTCCACACATAAAATGCAATAGCTGTATTAGGGGAAAAAATGCAAAGTAAATTAATCTCTTCCAAAAAAGAAACTCCCCTGGAATATGGTGTCATCGCTAAACATTTTTTGAAATAGATATTTTTAAAAATAACATGCCTAATGAATACCAACAAAACATGAAAGTAGGTTTTATTCTTTACAATTTCACTTCTTTAAAGACATATTAACATAGTTACCGAATGTCCTACTGACATACAAATTTATCTCCAGAGACTTACTAGTAAAGCTGAATGAACAACTGGAGGGTTAGGATGGTCCAAAAACAGAATAAGACCTGGCAGGCATCCTTGATCCTGAACAATGGCCCGTCTGTTCAACGGATCAGCTGCTAGATCTCGGAGTTGGTTGACTACAGAGAGTGCATCAGGCTCCTCGCTCATAGCAGAATTCATTTTTTCTGCACCATGCATACAAAAAACCTGCTGGGAAAAAAAAATAATCTTATTATTAATACCACAACATTTGCCATCAATTAAAACACAAGTAAGACAAAAGCATACGAGCACTGATTTGTTATAAGCACTGAAGCACAAAACCATTAAGGACTAAAATTCATGGAATGTGGATGGAATTGATAAGGATCTGGATCCTGAAAATTGTAAACTAGAAATCTAAACTTCCTATGCAGCAAACACGTAGGTTTGGGTCATAATATTTTCATTTGTTTACTATATATAATATCAGACCAGTCAGCCTTTATAGGAGCGTGCTAGTGTTGGATTTTTTATAATACTGACAAATATTTCTGAGAAACCCATAATTTTCTCAAAACAAGGCACCCCTAGGGGTCTACAAACATCATTCTGTGTTGAACGTATGTAAAATCAAGATACGTATTTTCCGAGTACCTCTAGCAATCATCAAATTTTACACAAAAATGAACCAGAAAAGGCAGCAAAAGATTAACACTGCATGAAGAATGGTGAACGTAAAGTGTTAATATGGATCTACATATCAAATAAGTAGTTCATTATCATACTCATTCAAGGGCAAAAAGGGTGTTAGAGGGTGGGTTGGGACTTTTATTTTCACTAGTACCCTCTCACTAAAATGAAAGCAAGCAGGTTAAGCCTTAATCTAGCAGAAATTCAAGCCACCATATCAGTTTCAAAGGAGACACGTGTTAGCTTGAGAGTATCAGATTCCAGAGTTATTGAACGAGGAATAACTACTTAAGAGGCAACAAAAGCATAAATTCACTCAGAGAAAAGGCCACATCTTGGTGCAAAAAAACTAGTTTCCTTCAAAAGACCTACAACATGCCTCTGAAACTACTAACTGCTATTTGTGGTCCTAGTGCTGCCAGTACCAACCCATGCAAGTAAATTTTCTTAAGCCATAAAAGCACGAGTAAATAAATATTCTTAATTTGTTTTCTCTCATTTTTTTCCCCTGCGTACAAATTAAACCAATTGGTTAAGAAGTCACATTCCTTTATCATCGTTTCCCAAAGAAAATGCTGTTGAACAAACATTATACTGTTTTCTTACTGAAGGCAGGCCCTTCAGCAACACGACTTAATCATACTCATCAAAAGCAACAAACCACAAATACGCATTTTGGTTATGATAATTTCTGACATTTTCACATAGAAAACATGTTTAAGTCACTAGTCTTTCCTTTGGGAAAGAGACTGCTAATGTTAAAAACATATGCCAGCAATTAGTCTCCAGGCTATTTTTGCTGATTATCACTAGTCCAAAAGAAATGAACTGGGAGATACAGCAGCTCAAACAATAAATAATAATTTATATTTCCAAAGCAGACAATTCTAAATTTAAAAAACCAAAAAAACTCTTGAACAATATTAATTACTTCTCATACTTGACAAAGGAACTTATTCAAAACTCAAAAATCAAGTCATTTGTGAAACTGATGCTATCCAAAGTTTCTGACTTCCAGCTCTGTGTCCCAAGCACCAGGTCATTCCTACAACACTCTCCATCCTGACCACTTTTTGCCTTTTTTTCTCTCCTTCTAATCAAAGTTTCTGACTCCCAGTTACTCGTCTCAAGACCATTCCTACAGCACTCTCTATCCTGACCACTTTTTACCTTTTTTTCTGTCCTTCTAACCAGACTTTCTGACTTCCAGTTCTACACCTCAAGACCATTCCTGTAACTCACTCCAACCTGATCACTTCTTACCCTTTTTATTACCCTTCTAACCAAGGTTTCTGACTTCCAGAACACCAGATCATTCCTCCTGTCCCATTAGACCACATTCATGTGCTCCCCAGACCAACTCTGCTCTCTACTCAGTGTCCACTGTGGAGACAACTGAATCCTGACCTTCTCCATCTCCTACATCATCCAATTTTAGAAAAAGTGGGACTCCTGGCATTGTTTTATGAAACAAAAACCTCCCAAAAAGTCATAGAATCATAGAACCACTAGGTTGGAAAGGACCCACCAGATCATCGAGTCAAACCATTCCTAACAATCACTAAACCATGCCCCTCAGCACCTCATCCACCCATCTTTTAAACTTCTCCAGGGACGGTGACTCAACCACCTCCCTGAGCAGCCTGTTCCAATGCCCAATGGAGCCTTTCCATGGAATATTTTTTCCTGATGTCTAGCCTGAACGTCCCCTGGTGGAGCTTGAGGCCACTCCCTCTTGTCCTGTCCCCTGTCACTTGGGAGAAGAGGCCAGCTCCCTCTTCTCTACAACCTCCTTTCAGGTAGTTCTAGAGAGCAATGAGGTCTCCCCTCAGCTCCTCTTCTGAAGGCTAAACACCCCCAGCTCTCCCAGCCGCTCCTTGTAAGCCTTGGAGCGGTTCTACAAGTTAAGCAGTTTTACAAGTTTTCAGAAGTTACCTAGAACCCGGGGGCCTGGCAGAGAAGTTTGTCAGGTCCCGGCTCGTTTCTCTCCTGACACCTTTGGGTCCAGAGCGGGAGGAGGCGCGGCAGCTCGCCCGCCGCTCCCGGTGCCCTCCCCGGGGCGGCACCACCGCAGCTTCACCGCCTGAGCGCAGGGCCCAGCTCCCGGCCTCCGGCGGAGACGCGACCCTCGGGCACCCTGGGCCTCGCCGCCCCCGTCTCACGGCCGCCTCCCTCACCCCCGTACCGTCGCACAAGACGAAGAGGGCCGGGCGGCTCAGCCCCGCGCCGCCATGGCCCGTGGGGGAGGCAGGGAAGGAGGAGGCCGGCAGCGGGGCCCGCTCTGACCCCGGCACCCCCCGACCATCCCGCGCCGCCATTGGCGCGAGCCCGACCCACCTCTCAGCCAATCGCCGCGCGCTTTGTTCGCACCGTGCTGCGATTGGCTGCTGCCGGAAGCCCCGCCCCCACTGCGGCGCCGCTGTGCACGCCGGGAGTTGTAGTTCGGAGCGGCCGCGGGGCTCAGCCCGGTGGAGGGAACAGCCGATTTCTTTCTTCTTCTTAATCATTTTTTTTTCCCCATAAATAGTCACCCCCAGAACGTGAGCAAAGTTCAAGCAAAGTGTAACATGCGCTGTGGTGTAAAACGCACCCAATCCTGCGTGAAGGCATAATACCGACCCCCATTTCATAGAATCATAGAATTGATTGCTTGGAAACGACCTTTGAGATCATCAAGTCCAACCACACCTGTCCACCACTAAACCATATCCCTGAGCACCTTGTCCACCTGCCTTTTAAACACCTCCAGGGATGGTGACTCAACCACCTCCCTGGGCAGCCTCTGCCAGTGCCCAATAACCCTTTCAGTGAAGAATTTTTTCCTTATGTCTAATGTCAACCTCTTCTGGCACAGCTTGAGGCCATTTCCTCTTGTCCTATCACCTGTCATTTGGGAGAAGAGACCAACTCCCACTTCTCTACAACCTCCTTTCAGGCAGTTGTACACAGGTCACCCTCAGCCTCCTCTTCACTAGGCTGAACAACCTCAGTTCCCTCAGCCACTCCTCTTAACACTTGTTCTCCAGCTCCCTCACCAATCTTATTGCCCTCCTCTGGACATGCCCCAGGATCTCAATGTCTTTCTTGTAGTGAGGGGCCCAAAAATGAACACAGTCTTTGAGATGCAGCCTCACCAGCACCAATGACAAGGAGATGATCACTTCCCTGGTCCTACCAGCCACGCTGTTTCTGATACAAGCCAGGATGGCATTGGCCTTCTCAGCCACCTGGGTACTCTGCTGTCTCATGTTCAGTCAGCTGTCAGACAACACCCTCAGGTCTTTCTTGTGTCCCAGATGCAGGACTTGACACTTGGCCTTGTTGAACCCCATTCAGCTGGTTGCAGCCCATCGATCCAGCCTGTCCAGATCACAGAATCATAGAATGGTTTGAGGTGGAAGGGACCTTAAATATCATCCAGTGCCAACCCCCCTGCCATGGGCAGGAACACCTTCTGCTAGACCAGGCTGCCCAAGGCCCCATCCAACCTGGCCATGAACACCTCCAGGAATGGGGCAGCCACAGCTTCCCTGGGCAACTTGTGCCAGTGTCATACCACTCTCACTGTGAAAAATTTCTCCAAAGGCTCAATATCCAGATGGAGATCTGTGGCAAGTGGAGTCCCTCAGAGGTCCATACTGGGACCAGTGCTGTTTAATATCTTCATTGATGATATACAGTGAGACTGAGTGCACCCTCAGCAAGTTTGCAGACGACAGCAAGCTGAGTGGTGCAGTTGCCACACCAGAAGGATGGGATGTCATCCAGAGGGACTAGGACAGGCTGGAGAAGTGGGCCTGTGAGAGCCTCATGAGGTTCAACAGGGCCAAGTGCAAGGTCCTACATCTGGGTCAGGGCAATCCCCAATTTCAGTACAGGACAGGGGAATAACACGATTGAGGCAGCCCTGCAGAGAAGGACTTGGGGGTGCTGGTTGATGAGAAGCTCAATATGAGCTGGCACTGTGTGCTCACAGTCCAGAAGGCCAACAGTATCCTGGGCTGCATCAAAAGAAGCGTGGCCAGCAGGTCGAGGGAGGTGATTCTGCCCCTCTGTTCTGGTCTTGTGAGACCTCATCTGGAGTTCTGTGTCCAGTTCTGGAATTCTCAACATAAGAAAGATACGGAGCTATTGGAACGGGTCCAGAGGAGGGCTACAAAGATGATCAGAGAGCTGGAGCACCTCCCATAGGAAGATAGGTTGAGAGAGTTGGGGTTGTTCAGCCTGGAGAAGAGAAGGCTCTGACGAGATCTTATAGCGACCCTCTAGTACCCTAAGGGGCTACAAGCAAGCTGGAGAGGGACTTTTTACAAAGGCTTGTGGTGATAGGATGAGAGGGGATGGGTATAAACTGGAGAGGGGCAGATTTAGACTAGACATAATGAAGAATTTCTTCACAATGAGGGCAGCGAGGCTCTGGCACAGGTTGCCCAGGGAAGCTGTGGCTGCCCCATCCCTGGAGGTGTTCAAGGCCAGGCTGGATGGGGCCTTGGGCAGCCCGGTCTGGTGGGAGGTGTCCTTTAAAGCCATTCCCCCTCGCCCTGTCACTGTACGCCCCCTCCTTCCCTCCAGCCGCCGGCCGCGCCCCGCCCCGCTCCACCCCGCCGGGGCTCAGCGCTGCCCCAGCACGTGCCGAGCGGACGCCCGCCGCCCCGCACCAACGGGCACACGAGGCCCGCGGCCCCCGGCGCCCTGGGCCGGGCCTGGCCGGGCCGCCGCCCCTCATTGGAGGGCGCCGGTCACGTGCCCCGGCGGCGCGCGCGGCGGAGGGGCGGGGCGGGTGAGGGGCGGGCGCCGCCGCAGCCGGGCCGAGGGCGCTCGAGGTCCCGCCTCCCCGCGCGGCCATTGGCCGGAGGCGCGCCGGGGCGCCCGCCCATTGGTCACCGGAAAGCGGTGGGGGGAAGGGGGAGGAGGAGGAAGGAGGGCACGAGCCGCGGTGGCTGAAGCGGGTGAGAGATCGCGGCCGGCGGGCGAGGCGGGCGAGGCGGGGGCGGCGGGGCCCCAGGGCGGCCCGCGGGCTTCTCCTTCTCCTAGGTAGCGCCTCTCGGTGCCGGGGGGCGGCGGCTCGCGAGGTTTGGGTGGGGGTGGGGGGAGGCACGAGCCGGGCCGGGCGGCGGTTGCGCCGGGAGAGGCCGGAGAGGCCGCTCCTGGGTGGGTCCGGGCCGGCCCCGCTCCTGGCGCCGCCGCCGCCCGCTGTGAGCGTAGCGGCAACTGGGCCTTCCCGGGGGAGCTGGGCCGGAGCCGCCGGCTCTGCAGGGAGGCCGGCTGGGGCTCGAAACCCTCTCACCTTGCTGTGGTGGGCAGTGACGGGACATGGGAAATCGTGGAAATGAAAGATCATCTGGAGGTAGTTTCAGGGAGGTAGCGTCTAGAGGGAAAAGGAGCCCAGTCTTAAGGAATCTGATGCTTATTTTCCTTTTCTGTAAACTTCTTACGTTTGCTTTGTGTACCTCTAGTGATGCTTCTGCTGTGCTCAGGTTCTTCTGAGGTTGTCGTAAATAAGTAACTTCCTAGACGCTTGGTTTTATTTTGTTTAACAAGCTGTCGAAATTCCAAATACTGAGTATAGATGCTGACATCAACTGTAGTGCATTGATTTCTGTCTGATCACGTCAGCAAAACTTCATTAATATTTACAAGCTGTCCTCAGGCAGCTGTAGTCCTATGTAGCTCTTGTGAAGATGAGACTTCAGACTAAATGGAAACAAAATGATTCTGTGTTCCAATACCCACTGTTTTTTATCTAGGTAATAATGGTGCTGAGTTTTCTGCACGTCTGCTCTAAAAGTTCCAGTTAACTGTCACTGAATCAAAATAATTTTCTCCACAGAGGTCACTAGCTGAAATCCAATGTGTTTAGGAACTTGATATTGTTACAGAGAGATTTTTTGGGGAAAAAATAATGAAACAGTTTATGTGCTTTTTTGTCAGACACACCCATTTTTTAATAATGTTTGCATGTTTTTGTCTCTCAAAGATGTAGCAGAAGGACTGGCATTTGCAGCAATGACTAAGGAGGCCTGTATGTCTGGCAGGGAAGTGTAGGTGTGTGGTTATGTCTGTGTAGCATATGACTGTATGATGTAGAGACGTTGAAGGATTTCACTTAGCTCTTCGTGGTGTTACATTGCAATGTGTGTCATAGAACTACTAGGCTGGAAAAGACCTCCAGGATCATCGAGTCCAACTATTCCTATCAACCCCTAAATCATATCCCTCAGCACCTCATCCACCTGTCTTTTAAACACCTCTAGGGATGGTGACTCAACCACCTCCCTGAGCAGCCTGTTCTAGGGCCCAGTGGACCCTTTCTGTGAATTTTTTTTTTTCTGATATCCAGCCTGAACCTCTGCTGGCGGAGCTTGAGGCTATTTCCCCTTGTCCTGTCTCCTGTTACTTGGGAGAAGAGGCCAGCTCCTTCCTCTCTACAACCTCCTTTCAGATAGTTGTAGAGAGCAATAAGGTCTCCCCTCAGCCTAAACTACCCTGGTCTCCCCACTGTATACGTACGCTGATCTCCCAGTGTAGGTATAAACACTATTGTTTAAACATGGGGGGTTTTTTTGTTCTCCATCCTTAGTACGCCAGATATGGTAACTTGGGTGAGATGTGATGAATATGGTTTTGCACTTTGAGGTATATACAACCAGGCTGTATTCTTAAAGCTTTAACAACTTCTCTTGCGAGTCTGTATTCTTCTCAATTTTCGCTTTAGACTTTATGCTGATATTGGCTTACATAAGCCTTTGACTACATCTTAATATTCACTGACTTTTGTCTCTATTTGCATGTCTTTCCAAACAGGTGTTTCTGAAAGTAATGGGGCACTTTGTTATTTGTAGGTTCCAAGCAAAAAAGTAGACCTCTGTATCTGGCTGTGTGATCCCTGCCGGATACTTCTGTTACTTATACATGGTCTGTGTTGGTTTGGAAGAGGGTCTGGTCCTTTATCAGAAGATTCTTCCTACCTGCTTGGCTTGCTCTTGCTGTGATAATTTTTTGTTGGCTTTTATTTTTCTTTAATTCTTTCATATGTTTCCTTATGGATATAATGTCATTAAATGACCTTGGATCATGTACCAGTCTTACAGACTATGAGGGTACATGTGCCCTAGTTCCCTGCTAAAATAAGGAAGAACCTGCTCTTTTTGTGTGTGATTTTTTTTTTTTCATGTGGTTGGTATTCTTTTGAAACCACACTGCTCTGAAGATTTTATACTTTGAAGATTTTGTAGATTTTGTCCGGCCCAATAAGTCGTTATCTTTTTATTTTTGTGTGTATCTTGCATGAATGGGAGAAAATTCCTTCAGTAAGAAAGAGATGAATATTTCTTTTTAGAGTGAGAACTCATTATTTGGAAGGGGAAGACTTGGACAAATGCAATACTGGAAAATACACACAGAAGAATTTCACTATGAAAGCAGTTGCATCTGATTTTTCTTTGTTTCATTTTTCATCTGTAGGACTTGCTAGAAAGCCTGACAAAGGGCTCCATTTCATATTTACTGAGAGATGTGCCTTATGTGTTCAGCCTCCATAGCCTTTCTGTTTATTTCATAAACATTTTGTGGTGCCTAAGTGGTGCTATCCTTCCGCTTTATAGACTGATATTTGGTATGAATGAAACCTGTAAAAGTTGGGAAAAGTAGGGGCAAAAGCGAATTCAACGAGGCTGAGGTGAGAAGAACCCTAACACTCAGAAATGCATATCTCATTTCTGAGCCAAGGAGTTCCTGCATATTTCCATATCAGAAAGAAAGTTCTTAAGCATTGCTAATTTCCTTGTAAACAGAGATTTGTAAATTAAGAACCCATGGAATTCCAACCCCCGCGGACAAATGTAATTCTTTGTGTTATTATCCTTCCAACCTCTTCTGGCATCTTGCCTACGACTACTGCTTATCATTGTAATAGTTTTGCTTAAGCACAGCAGAAGGACAGTGTTTTATAGCAATGTTACTGTCACTGGGCACATTTTATTTTATTAATAGAGTTGTGAAAGTTTTAGGAGGATTAAACTACTGTTATTTTTAGTTTAGGTAGCATGAAGAAAACAGAGGATAAATAAAGCAAGCAACAATATTTAAAAGAGGTCAAATTCTACTTTACCAAAAGCAATAAACATTTAACCCCTGCTTCTTAACTCCGTGTATATAGAGCATGAGAGAAAAATTTGCTAATGTCTTCATTCTTGCTGTCCAGCAGTTTCATTTGGAATGAACCTTATCTCTTCTTGGCACATAAAATAATTGTGAAATAACTGAGATTTATGAAGAAAGGTATAGTGCAATATAGTCTGAAAGAAATTAATATCAAATTAATTGGGGATAAATCTGGAAAACTAATAGATCTCTTAAAAATATCAAGCTAATATACTTACCCGCATTTTCCTTTTAGAGCTCCTTTTAGATAGCAAATTAGCAGGAAAAAGATGGTGGGTTTAGTGTTAAAAGATGGTGCATATCCTTAGTACTGGGAGACAAGGAAACTAATCCAGGAACTGGTCAGTTGTCTTCACTCTTACAGATTGACTTCTGTCACTTTCTTCTGCAAAAGCAGAGAACAGGTCATTGACAAGAGCAAAGAGCTGTTGACCCCAAGTATTCTGTTGACCCCAAGATTTCAAGTATTTTGGCTACAGAAGAAACAATGTTTTATGATGTGAACTATAGATAATCATTTTACCGAAGTAGTTGTTTTGTAGGGTGAATGCTTTTCTGTGTTCGGTCATCCAGGTCTTGGAACCTGGAATTATAAGCGGTTACCTAAATGTTTTGGGGCTGGAGATACGTGTCTTGAACTATCCCCAATGCTTTATGTTCTCATGTTCCTTTCTGGGTGTTTTGTATCTCATTGAACAAGTTTCTAAAAGTAATCGCTGATATTTCAGAAGTTGCTTTGGCTCAGTTCTGATCTGTTCAAGGTGAATTTCATTAGACACTGTTGTTCTCAGTGCTTATGACTTTTCAGAGCTGTCTGTCACTCATTCTAACCTGTCTCTTTTGTTTCTAACATCTTCAAGTGAAAACACAGAATATACTATCCATATTACTCATTGCTTTCCTTCCTCTCCTGTTACAATATGGCTGTATCTCATCTCTTGCTTGCTCCTAATACATGGGTAAGGTGGTTTTTTTACACCAGTGAACTGGAACCCATTTTGTGCCTTAGTGTTTTTAAACTTTCTACTCAAGTAATTTGTGCTCTTCTGTCACCCTAATATTATGCTTCTTTCTGCATTTGCTTTTGGTTTTAATTGGTTACCTTGACAGTTTTTGTGTTTAATTTCTTTGCCTCTTTGCCTCTCAGTTCCTTGAGTTCATGAAAACTTTCCAGACCTGCTCTGATTTCCTCAGAGGCAGTCACAATGCCCTCTTTTCACTTTTACCCAAATTGTCTGTTGTTAGACTTGGTCCTCCCAATTGATCAGAAACAAAATAATACCTTTTCTTTGCTTCCTGAAACAAGGCGTGACTCTGGGGATTTTTAAACTAATGACCTGTCAGTCTCTTGAAAGGACAGTGTATCGGGACACAGTCATCCCTTAATAGCCCTGTCACTTGCCTTTACCAGCCAGCCCTGTCCTCGCAATTGCTCAGCAGTAGTGTTTTTTATCTTTTTTTCTCTTATTTGAATGCCATGGCTTCCGTTCTTTTTCACTTTGAAATCCACACTTCATGTTCAGAGAGTCTGAACTTTGGAACGAGGCAGAGTGCATCACATGTATCACACTTTCAGAACAGGTCTCCCCTTTTGAAGGAGCATTCCTGTCTCTTATGTCACTGCATATCTGCAGTGTCAGATATGATGCCAAACCTAATATGAGGCATGTAGGAAGACTTGCATTCTTCCTGTTTTAAAAACACAGCAGGTGCAGTGTGATCAAAGATCAATACAGTGCCTATGGTAGCTTGTGTAAGGGAAGAATAACATATGCCTAGAACAGGAGTAGATCAAATAGATGACAATGCTTCCCTAATAGACTTTTCCAGTTTTCAATAAATAAGTCTGTGACTTACTTATTATATAGCATGTTCATGGCTGTTTGGTAAATAACCCATTATTCTTCCCCATTGTTTTTCTTATAACAATTGCAGTTTCCAATCTGATCTCAGGTGGTCAGGTCACTTTATTTTTTTTTTTTAATAAATTCTTCTCTCTTATGTTTTCATTAGTCTTTCCTTAGCTCATAGGTTCATAGTTTCTTCCTAGTTTACTCAGAAACAAAACAAAATCCTGTAAGGAAATGTCATTTGCTTTCCATGATGATGAGAAACCGATATTAAGTTCCAGGGGTTTTTTGAGCCTGTCTAAAAAAAGATAACTGTAGAGTTGCTCTGTTCCTGCCAAGTTTCCACAAGGAGCTGGTTATTACTAAGGAACTGAAAACTGTTGAAGAAAACATTCGTAATGGTGATGATTTAACTGTAATGCTGGGCATTTTCAAACAGCATAGCTTTTCCATGTCCTGATTTTCAAACTTCCTGATACTGGTTCCTTGCTGCTGTGTTGTTTGAGTCGTCACTCTGTGTGTATATATAGTGGCTTCAGCAACAGTTTGCACTGCAAGTATGTTGTTCAGGATGGTTCAGTAGAGTGCTGTTTCTAGCCTGATACGCAAAACAAACATAAACCTCTATCTATGGCTTCCTTTTTGTTTTTGGTGGCATACGCTTCTCAGTGTTGTCTAAGTTGTAACTGGAGTAGGACATAGTTAAAGGAAAGCTATGCTGTTTTCACTGAAGGAGCAATAAAACCATCTTGATTTAAGTGAATGGTCGTACATAGAAATAGATGCAATTTGAAATCTGTCCAACTTCATAAATCATTTGAATATTTTCAGGTCCCACGTGTACACTGTTTCCTGTCTGTTTATTGCGTTAGTCATTTTTCCATGTTTCCTTTCTGTCTTCAGTTGTGGGAAAAAGGAAGAAACAACAAAGCTGTCAGAGAATGTGAATGATGAGAGGTGATCAGTTTTCTATAGTTTGTTCCTACATAGAAACAAATTTTAGATAGGAGTATGGCCCTTGAACCTTAGTGCTACTCCCCAGCTGCAGGTGTTGCATAGTGTTCGGTGCTCATTTTGAGTTCCAGAACACCATTATCTGTCCCAGTGCAAGTGATCAATCATTTCCCCAGCTTTTTAATCATTAACTTTGCAACAGCTCTTATTTCGTAAAAATGATGCTACTTAAAGTCTTTGTCACCTGTATTAACTAAATGCCTTTTGAACGCCTGTGCTTTGCAGTACTAGGAATTGTTGTCACTTAACATGTCTCATTTTCAATTACTGTTTCTAAAGTTTGTATTTTGTTTTTTTTGTTTTAGGAATACATATATTTAGCAGTTTACTTGTGTATATGTTCCACAACGTGCATCTAAAATTTTGATGTTTCTCGTTTTAGAATTACTATGGAACCGTTGCAGCCCTGTTGGTTTGGAAGGCTTAAATCCAAGTCTGGGACGGCATCTTCCATTCCAAATGATTCGCTGGCTTAAGCGCTTAATTAGAATGGCTCTTGAACAAGTTGGATTGAACATGGAGTCAGTAAGTGTTTCAAATGTGCTTTATGTTTTCAGAAAATCAAGTATAGAAAGGACTTAATATATTTTAATTTGTGGTTATCAGTCCCAGCAGAACACTTGAAGTATGCTCAACAGTTACATGATTCTGCATGGCTGAGAAAGTATGAAGTTTACTACTCGGACACTGAAGTGTTGAGTAATATACGTGTTAAAAATACCATGCGGTTCCTTCTAGCTGTAATAACAAACTGTTTATATTGTAAACACCACTTTTCATGCTAGTCATCTATGTGTCTTTTCAAGCTGAAGGAAAAGTTTCAACTAGTTAATGGTGATATTCTGAAATGACCTGACTTCTTTGCTCTTACCTTGGAGACATGAAAAGCCCCATGAAAATGAGGTGGTGGTAATTGTGCTGTATTTAGCTGTCCTGAAAGTGTTACAGCACATGAGTGCAACGCAGCTGTCTCATTACTGGGGAAATGGGAAAGTGCATTCCTAGCTCTCCTCTTGGAGGAAAGTGTATATAGAGTTTTCTTTGAATGCCTAGCAGAGAGGGAGAGAGATCTGCTACACATCAATTGCTTTGTCCCTGTCACCTTTAGGAAGCTATTTTGGGTAGAAATATTGACCTCGATGCAGTAATCCTTACGTTGTCAAAATACTTTAATGTTTTAACAGTGGGGAAATCCTTAACAGCCATGTGCAGTACTTAGAAGGGCAGTTCATGCTCTGCATTGTTGTGGTAGAACCTCTTATCAGTCTTGGGAATATATGGAGAGCAAAATATTTATACACTGTAAATTACAATTACCAATAAGAATCTACATTTTTAGGATTTTATTAAAACTCAAATCTGAAATTTCATGCAGTGAAACTTTGAAAATTCAAAGTGTGAGAATATGCTGGGCTACAAGTGTTGCCGAATACAGTCATTGTTGGCAACATCGTTCATCCTAGATAGGGGAGGGGAAACAAGTTTCTAATCCGTTTCCTCTCATTCGCTACTTGTATCAAGCTTGTGATAATGCAATTACCTTTCAAATGTCAGATGTTCTGGAAAACAGCAAAGCACTGATGCAATAAGAGGGTATGACTAAGGAATATTTTGCAGACTTGCTCTGCCAGTGCTTCAAGTCAACAAGAAGTTATGTGGACTTGGGTAGAGCAGTGCGGAGACTTAGCTCAGCTGAGCAGCATGCTGATTTTATTTGCATACCTTGTGGCACGGCTTGCATGCAGTTTTCTGAAAATATTGTCCAAGCATATTTTGAATTACCAAAACTGAGTCATTAAAAGTTTTAGTGCACCAACCCCAACCGCATGTGAGCACCAAATAATTTTGAGGATCTGGGTGCCAGTCAATGTTTTGTCTGTGGTCTGAGCAACCTCTAAACAAGTTTTACCACTTGTTTAAAATGTGTTGCACTTACATTGTTAATACAGCCTGTAGTCTGGGCTCTTTTGCTGTTGCACAAGTAATTGTGTAATTAATTAAACCTTCCTTTGACGAGTTGTGTTTTTTCCAATGCAGTGTTGCTTTGACACTATCACCAACACTTCTGCTTCTACCATCAGAATCTGTTGTATCACTGTTGTATCTGTTGTATCTGTATCACTACAGTGGTTTTTGTCAGTGACTTCTTGAAGGCTCCTGATCTACCTGATGTTTGCTCAGACATACAGAGAAACAGTAATGGGATAGAAACAGCCATGATGTCTTTGTTTGAGGCATCCAAAAGGCAGGATCAGTAGAGTACTCTGCATTGAAAAAAATTGTGGTCAAGCTTCAAACAGTTTAAGCAAGAGAATGTGTGTTTTGTAGTATGGAAAAAATGGGTCTGATTGGATTAATGGCAAAGTTGCAACTCTGATGTGAGGATCTCACATAGCATATGTGCAGTGCACATCTGTTTTGTCAAAATATATATATCGCAATAAAGCCAAAGGAAGGAAGGGTACTTATTTAGAAATGGGCAAAATGTGTGAAGTTTCTGAGATAATATATCTGAGGGTAAATGCCATGGTACATTAATTTTTTTGTTGTTTTTAATAGAACCTTCAAAATTTAAGAGTAGTCATCTTTGCTTAGTATATCAAAATGTTTTTCAGCTGTGTTGTGAAACTACACTAATTCCACAGGCAATATTGCCATGCCAGATGAGGGATGTTTCAGTATTAATAGCCTCGATTTTATCTAAGTTTTCTTTGTTGGGCAGCCTTCTAACAGGATGTTGAGTTTGCTTGAAGCTATGAGCCTTTAAAAAATGAGGTCTGAGTAGTAAATTCATGTCTACAGCCGTAAGTAAACACTGGCAATTTTTTTTTAATGACCATATAGCTTTCTCAGTGTTTACTGACAACATACTCTGTGTTAGAGTCTTCCCATTGTTCTTTCTCTTCTTTTCACATTTTTTGTTGCCTTTCCCCTGTGCTGAAATCTTTACTACTTCTGTGTGGGATTTTTGTTTGTTTATTTGTTTATTCCCCTCTAGAATTAGTCTCATTTTATTTTGTACAACTGTGGTAAATAGTAGAGGAAACATTCCTGTCCTTAAGTACAAAAAAAAAAAGAAAGCAAATTCAATCCCTGTTGAAAGAACATACAAGAAATCTGAATGGCAGTAGAAACAGTGCTGATAAAGCCAGGTGTGCTGAGGTGCTATGTGCAATTTTCTCTACGTAAATGTAGATATATTTTTTTTTTTTAGCACAAAGTTTCATTTTCATATATTTTTTCCCCTTTTCTTTTTCTTTACTCTTTAATTTCACAGTTGCATGTTCATGCTTATGCTAGCTGATATTTATTCTTTTTAACCCAGGAGGCAGTGTTCTTGTGTTAGAGGAAAAAAAGGAAAATAAAATAATTAAAAAAAAAAAAAGATAGTTTGGGAGTGTAGAATCACATAACTTAGTATTTTTCATGACTCGCTGGCTTATCTTGAATCTCCTTAAGAAGAGGTTTCTGACCTAATGCAGATCCTTCATTGTCTTGAAAATAGACAAATTATGCTTTTTAAGAGGATTTCTGCTCTTGAATTCTTTTGTGTAACCAGATTTATCTCTTGGAATTGGAACTTAATGCAAGGGCTGCCTTGAACTTAACCATAGCTCTGTTATAATGACATACACAAACTTTGTGCCAATTTGGGTTTAGATGTAAGGAGTTAGAACTGATAGAAACTTCGATGCATAAATAATATATTCTCTTCTCACAAGAAAGGAATAACTTTAAATATGTTTAGCACAAGCATGGTATGGAAGGATAAGGGAAAACTATTCCAATGTGATATCAAACTCAGTTACCTAACAGCTGGCTTCTTTTTCCTTCTCGTCTAGGTGCTTTGGTCAAGCAAGCCTTATGGTTCATCTCGAAGTATTGTAAGAAAAATTGGTACTAACCTCTCTCTTATACAGTGCCCAAGAGTTCAGTTTCAGGTAGGTGTTCTCAATGGTTTCGAATACATGTGTCACTTGCATCAAAGGATTTTATGCAAATACACAGTTCATTTAAATAAAAGACTAGATGATTTGCAAAAGCAGAATATGATAAACTGGGCACATAAGAGGATTAGTTTACTTCGTTTCTTCTCACTTCCAGTTCAGATTTTTTTTTCTAAATATGGTTTCTTCAGCTTCTGTACTGCCTAAAACCTCAATCTGTGTTGCTGTAACACACATAATGAAGCTTGAAACAATTTTTTTCCTAAGGAAACTGCAATTTCTGAAGTGAGGCAGTACAGTATGAAAATGTTATTCTTGTAAAAAGATGTATTAATAAAAGAAAAATGTTTGGAACTTATTCCTATAAATAGTGTTTACAACCTAGATTTACTATGCATGTGACGATTAACAGTGTTACTCAAAAATACTTGAGGAAATAAGCAACTTTACCAGAAAGTAAAAAAAATTGTAACAAGGTAACATGAGTACCCTGTTTGCTTTTGTTTTAAATAGAAGACTATTGCTGTATAGGTGAAAGGGGAACAACAGTTCTGTGCCGCTTTGACTTGTTTGCTTTTAACTTCAACTGTGTATAGTGGGAGGGTAAAGAGTGAGGGTAGAAGCTTAAGGAGGAGAAAACCCTTGCTTTTTATAACAAGTCTTTCAGGAACAGATGGGAAAATAGAAGCTGTTACACATGATCTCTTCAACTCTGTGTGTGTTAGGGATAGGGGATGGATGTAGAATTAGAGAAATTTAGTGTTTGAAACTCAAGATGAGAGAGAAAATGGTCTTGGGCTGAGCAAAAGTGGGGAACATAAATGTGAATGGTGGGCAATCATCACTCGCACTAAGACAAGGTGGTTGCCGCATAGCTAAATTTTTCAATATTTAGTATCTTTATCCTATATGAAATGTATGAAAAATGTTTAGACTTGACATTATAGTAGCAAAATCATGTTGTTTGGATTAACACAGAGGCCATTTTGTTGTGATAGTAAAAGCCATGGTAACCTTTTGCCCCTATTAAATAATTACATTGAGGAACTAGGGGAGAGGGCAACCATCTCCAGGTGCTTGGCAGCTTGGTAAAACCTAAAAAATAAATACATAGATGTGGGTAATACTTACTGGCACTTAAAATGTGATTGTTTTCTGTACTGTAAAGGACATACAAGGGAAGTAGCTGCTCATTTGCAGAGAGGTTGCCAAATACTGCCTTCTCTTAATATGTTACATAAAAGAAGACGTCTCTGGTTTATGTACTTGCAAAGAGCTGTAAGATACATCTGAGAAATCTGTTCCTGAATATTTTTAGTGTTGAAATAAAAATATATATAAGTCTTATCTGAATTCTGTGTTAGAATAAATGTAATATTTGCCTTTTTTCCTCTTAAAGAGACAGCCAGTCAGTTTGCTTAGATTTTATGCACACCAAGCGTAAACATTCATCTTCTGTTAGGTGAAAGAAAAGGATCCTAAAAATTAGGACTACAGTTGTCAGAGCTGATGCAATTAGAAATACAGATCTCAAAATTTGAGCCTTGAAACATGTTAAAATTTATATGACTTATGTAGACTTTAATATATAAACTGCTGAACATGTAAAAGTATGATGCTAACGTCTGGTTTTTATGTCTTTATCTCAGCATTAAGATTCTGTAATGAAGTTCAATACTGACCTCAATTGTTTTTATGCTGTTTCACCTGATGCTTTCCTATAGCTGTCTCTTCCTCTTTCTTTCTTGCCAGCTTTAACTATATTAAGAAAGGACCATGCACTGAACCTTGCTGTAAGTCACTATTTAAAAAACAAAGCAAACCTTACTTGCCTCATCTGAGGGTGCATGTATATCTTCAGTGTTTCTAACCTCATCTAAGAGCAACCAACTTTCCACAGGTCTTCATTTTCCTTACAATAAATGGATAAGAGATATTAAAAGAATATCTCTGTTATGTTCATTCTTTCTTCTCTGCTAGCACATTTTTGTTCAGCTAGTCTGAGAAAAAGAGTAGCATAATATTTTGAAGTCTACTGTCTGTTGTAGTGTCTGTAGTCAACATTTACATTAATTGCTAAATGCTGCTTATGTATTCAGTAATTGGTGTCAGAGCTTGCCTTGTATATTGTATATGTCATCAACAAATGAAAATGATTCATATAGTTCTTTTGTATGTCACATTTTCTAGGTTTAACTGTAGTCTTTAGAAGAAGATAAAGTAAACTTACCAACATAGCCTAGGTAGATTCAACCAAACCTACAATACTTACAATACTATCTCTTGAGATAGTATTCTTCATCATCTCTGTTCTAGCCCTGTGCTTCTCCTGTTTGTCTGATGGAAACCTGATCTTCAATAGAAGTCTCATAAGGAAACGGCAGAATTTACTGGACTAATTTGAAAAATCATAGCAAATATGTTTTTCTTAAGTATTTCCAAATGTTTAATACATAACTATATTAGTAATTTGAAATTAGAGGTTTTATTCTATCCTTAAATGTATAAAAATATTTGTTCTACTTTCCCCTTCCTGGAGCAAACAAAAAGTAGGAATCCTGCTTTGACATCTTCCTAAACAGCATTTCTGTAGTGTAGTGGTTATCATATTCACCTAACACACTGTGTTCCCTGTTTGAAACTGCAAGGAAACACTGGTAGGGATGACTGAGAGCTGGATTCCATGAGTCTTTGTGGGTCCCTTCCAGCTCAAGGTATTCTGTGATTCTGTGACATCAGCCAAAACAGTACAGCGTGTGAAGGCTTTGCATGTGTGTGTGTGAAGCATACAACACACTGAAACAGGCAAGAAAAAGCCCATGAAGAAAGAAGCAGGAGAAGCAACTATATAGTTTCCAGAGAAAGAAAAGCAGGGCACTTCCACTGATCCATTCACTTCCTGCCATCCAGGAGAACTGAGCCTCTGTTTTCAGCTCTCTGCTCTCCATTTCGGGTGCTGGCAGAGCAGTTGTCCAAGTTTTTCTCAGCTGAGATCAGCTGGAGGAATAGGGTAGTCGGAGTTATTTAAACATCATTCTACAGACAGGCGAAGGTTTTAAGAGATAGGTGTTGGCTTTTAACCTGTAAATTAAAGTAAAAATCCTGCTTTAACTTGAAATTCGTAATCCACTGCTGTGGAAGGCCTTGTTGTTTTTAGGGATAGAGAAAAGAAACATCTGTATATGGGGTAACAAGCAGATTCTGTTTACATATAAATACAATTTAAAAAGTAGGAAGAAACTTGCATCACAATATAACAGAAGGCTTTCTACTAAATGTTGGATTAGAAGTTATTTATCTTGCAATGCAGGAAACCTGTCAGTGGTAGATGCATTCCTTACTGTTATAAATCAACAGTACGTGTAGTGCCTTTATTTAAATGTGCCTTCTTTTCATGGCAATAGTTCTTTGTGTGGCCATTACCATCAGGAAAATCTGTATCACCTGCAGGAAGTGGCTAATGTATTATAGATTTTTTAAATTGCCATTAACATTAATGCAGAGGCCGTGGGCGTGAAAATTTCTTTTTATATTAAAAAAATAAAAAGCCAAAGAAACCTAAACAATGAAAATCCTAACATGCAATATAGTATTCTCTAGACTGTTCTAAAGTGAGGCAGACTGTGATGGTATTAGGTACAACTGTTAATGTGATAAACATATTACCATCTGTGCTGATGCTACCTGGAAAAAACCCTGTTGTTTCCAAATGATCTGATGGTGCCAATACACACTCCTGGGAGCTGTGATAAAGGCTTGCATACAAGTTGTGAGTGTGAGGTGAAGATGGCTGATCTTGATTTCCAAAGCTGTTTGTAACAAATCCTGGGGAAAAAACCAACCCCAAAGCCACAGTTTTTATCTTCCTGGGACTTATGTGTCAAATGCTACAACTAAAATATCTGTCAGTGTTGTTCAGAAATGATTTCACCTCATCCAGATTACAGTCCCAGTGTGATAGATCTGCTACAAATTCAGGTTAATGCAGTTATTTCACAGTTGCTGCTACATAATAGTTACCTCTTACAGAGGAGAATTGCCTTGAAAATAGACCTAAGTGCTAAAAATCTGGATCAAAGCTGTCTTTACAGGCTGTAACATGCTACCACCATCTTTGTCAGTATTACTAGCTTCTTGGCCACTACCAGCAGCAGGCAGCACTTAAAAAACTGCAGCAACTGTGAATTTAGCCTGTGGATTGCATGCAATACAAGCAGGATCATAGGATGACCTGAGTTGGAAGGGACCCACAAGGATCATCTAGTCCAGTTTCTTTCACTGCATAGGACAACCCCAAAAGTCACATCATGTATCTGAGGGTATTGTCCAAATGTTTCTTTAATACTATCAGTGTTCGTGTCATGACTACTTCCCTGGGCAGCCTGTTCCAGTGCTTCACCACCCCGCAAGTGAAGAACCTTTTCCTAATATTCAGCCTAAACCTCCTCTGGCACATCTTCCTGCCATTCCCCCTGATCCTGTTGTTGGTCACCAGAGAGAAGAGATCAGCACCTGCTCCTCCTTCCCTTGTGAAGAAACTGTAAACTGCTGTGAGGTCCCCTCTCAGTCTCCTCTTCTCCAGACTGAACAGACCAAATGACTTTAAGCTGCTCCTCATACAACCTGCCCTCTAAAACCTTCACCAGCTTTGTGGCCCTCTACGCAGTAGTTTGTTATCCTTTGTATACTGTGGCGCCCAAAACTGCACACAATACTCAAGCTGGGGGCACACCAGTGCAGAGGTTAGAGTGGGACAGTCGCCTCTCCTGACTGCTAGCAGTGCTGTGGTGCTGATGCACGCAGGACACAGTTGGCCCTCTGGCCGCCAGGCGCACGCTGCAGACTTGTGTTCAATTGCCATCAACCAGAACCCCAGATCTTTTCCACAAGGCTGCTCTCCAGGCTCTCACTCCCCATTCTCTGTATGTCAAGGGGTTGCCATGTACAATGGTTGCATTGGAGCTCAGTAACTCAAGGACAGCGAGAAGATGAGTTGCTGAAAAGATGAAGCAGTAGCTTAGTGCTAGTTACTTGAGACCAGGCTCCTCAGTAGTTCAGTAACTGAGTGCACAAGCCTGCTAACCTGGTAGCAGCCATATGGGGAAAGCAGATTTGAAGACCCATGTTGTGTGGCTGTGAGCTTGTATTGATGATTCAAACAATTTCTCAGTTCTCCACTCAGTCACTCAACTGTAAATTTAAGAAAGGTTCCAGTCTCTGGAGCCTTGCTCACTTGGGCTGCAAACAGCCATAAAGCTAATGGCAGAACCATGGTGGAAAATGGTCAGTTTGCTTGGCATACTGTGAATAAGATCTTTAGAAATAATTGTGTTGTGGTTGAATCCTGCCTCTCAACTCAAAGTCTTTAGGTGTTACTGAGCTAGTAGATGGTCTGCCCTGTAACACATACACCTTAATTCTTGTACAGAATTTCTGGAAGTGTAGGGATTGGGAAGGAATGCACTTCAACAGAATTTAACTATCAAGGTAATCCTAAAACAGAGCAAAAGTCTTAAAAAGTACTGGTAGCCTTAATGTCTTTTTTTAACTACTGGACATGAAATTATTTAGAAATTATTTCAGACAGTATGCAAACTACTTGAGAATGTTGATGTTTGTTTATCTAAGGTAAGAATTTGCATTAGATTTACTGTTCAGTAGGTCATGTGGTTGTATACGTAGTTAGTTGTGAACCTCTGTCAAGTGTTTAGCAGACTAGAACAAATAGTTTGATGTCAGTGAAATGGTTCTAGTAGCCCAGGACAGAAACAAGCATGCCAAGTCTACAGATCTGTTTGGTGCACATACGTGTTATAGTTACGTGTTGTTAGTTGTGTACCCTCACTAGAAGCATTTAGTAAAATAACTGTAACTTGGGCTGGGAATAGTGTAAAACCTTCAATCTTGTCTTTAAATTTAGCTTACCTCTCATGCCACAGAAGGAACCATCTTATTCATCTAGAGAAGATGCAGTGGGGGATTGCTTGCAAGTGTGGAGTGGTCTCTACAAGGCTCAGGTATGGTCCTCACATCTGCTCTTAGAACTTCTGAACTGAGAGGAAGATGCCTGGCTTCTCTCCAATGAGAATCTACTGTGCATTGCAATTCATGGGAAGCGTTTGAATGCTGGGAGAAGAGAGAGGGAAGAGTGGTAGAAAAGGTAAAGGAAAAAGGTCTGGAAAAGAAGCAGTAGAAGTTAGGCTAACAGGATTATGAATGAAAGATTGGTTTGAGAACATATAGGAGATTTGCTTTATACAAGAAACTAGAAGACTGTGGGGTGTTTTTACTTATTTATTGCAAAGAATTGCATGTGGCAGCTTCAAGCAACCTTGTCCCCATGAAAATGTCTGCTTTGGTGTGCCACAGTTGCTGCCTCCGATTGTCCAGCTCTTCTGAGAGTTTGATTAATGTGAGGTGCTGTACTGTACAGCGTCCTAATTAGCAAAATCCAATAATTGGCACGTTGTTTTTTCATCTTTCTGGTTAAGGCTCTGCAGTCAGCTAACAACAATTAAAAATTTATAGCTTTTACTTCATCTGTAATTTTCATAATGAAAACTGGCAGGGAAGTCTGTGAGCACCTGTGTCCGGAATGACAGAACAGGTACTGTTGTGTTGGGTAAAGAGCACTGCAACTGCGTGAAAAAGGTTGGATGGGGTGGTTGAAGTTCTCTCTTCCAGCCTACCCAGACTGCCACTCAGACTAGCCAGGAGCAAAAGTACAGTTCTGTAGCACAGAGGAGGTTTTTCTTCTGAACAAACTATCCTTTCAGAGAAAGGTACAGATTGTTGGCTTCAGAGATTACTGGAGGATACCATTCTTAATTTGAAAGCATGAAATAGATTAGTAATGACCTAGATGCCCTCCACCATGACTTGCCACAGTGAAGCTTTGTGTAACAAACATTCTGGCACTGCCACTTTAATTTCACAAACTCAGAGGGGGGTCAAAGAAACCAACACTTGTTTGGGAAACAGTATTTATAAAGTCCGTTTGATGCGAAAGACATTAACTGGCCAATACTACTTTTGCTTACACAGATGCGTTTTGTTTAGGGATTGAACTGTAAAGCTATTAATGTTTAATGGACAGAATAGGGAGAATAGCTCTTTGGGGCTTCAAAGAACCTATTATGAAAAATGTAGGGCTTGCCTATTTGCTGAGAAGTCCACATGTGCAGGTGGGAAGGTGGACAGATGGGTGTGGGATGGGACTAAAATAATCTTGCAGATACATAGTGGTCTTAAGGCAAACAGCTTATAGTAGAGCATGGTAGTGAATTACTTAGCAAATATGAGTATTTCAGCATGCGCCATTTATTATGTCTGTGCACAGGATTATATAGTGGAGCTATCATGTATTAGGGGTTTCCCAGGCATTTGAAAGTCTGTCTTGACAAGATCACGTAGTTAAATATATATTCACTGTATAATTCAGTAAACAGTCTTGCAGACATGTTTTATGGAGGAAGCAAGCAAATGACATCATTTTTCCCCTACCCTTCATCAGAGCAGTAGACAATTCAGGCATAATATTTTTCCACAGTGTTAGGTTCCACTCAGGACATTTCCTTAAAACACCATTGCTGCTATGAGTGGAAAATACCCTTTGTTTAGCTGTTCTTCTTCAAAGAGTTTCCAAAAGGCATGTTTTAAGGAGTGAAGTAACGACTGGCTCCTTCCATTTAGGGAGAGCAGAGAGATGGCTGCTGTAGGGAAGCATCCTGTTCTTTTCTTTTCTCAACTTTAGTTGCTCTCTATTCCCATGTAGGTAACAACACCTAAATTTTAACGTCCTTGATAATATTTAGTTCTACCTGATTAGTTCTACCTGCAAGTTGTGCTGAAGTTTTCTGTCAGTGTTGTGGAAAACTCAAAAGTGTATCTAATCCCAGATTGAGGTGATCAGAGCACAGGGCTTGTCCTAGCCTTAAGTCTTGGCTCTTGCACTAAGTGTACAGAACTGCACATCTAACATGAAATGCATCCAGAATAGCTTAACCTGTGAATCCAACTCGTGAATCCAGAGTGATGGGGCTCTAAAGCTGCGTTAGTCTGGAGCTGTTCTACCCATTTTGAAAAGTCCTATCACTGTTCTTACTTTCGTGTTGGACTAAATGATGGAATCCTGACCTGCCTGAGAGGTTTTGGGATTGAAGTAAAGGAGGACTGAGGAGTTAAGTATGTAGTCAAATTTTGCAGTTGTAATGTTTATGGTAATCTGTTGTCATTAATCGTTATAAATTCTACTTACAGGATCATAGAATGGTTTGAGTTGGAAGGGAGCTTTAAAGGTCATTTAGTCCAGCCTCCCTACAATGAACAGGGACATCTTCAACTAGATCAGGTTGCTCAGATACTTGAGATAAATGGTTTAAAAATTAATATAACCTTTTCTAAGTGCTTATTTGACTGTAGGTGCTCAGTAATGCCTCAGTGTTTAACATAGATTGAGCTTTGGTAGGTAATAAAGAACAGCAACAGATTTGCCTTTTCTTGCTTTTGTGAGAAAGGGGATGGAAGCTTACAGACTCTTTAAAAGTCTGTGAAGTTTTCTTCTCTGTAGTTTTATTTATTGTGTGTAGATTGGGTGTGAAAGGGAATATGTCCCTTTTTTTTCTCCTGAAATCGAGGATTCCATAGAAAGCTGGGTAGGGGAGGAGATGTACAGCTCTTGAAGCAAACAGAAAGGAGGTGAAGTTCTTGCTTACTTTCAGCTATATAATATCTTGGTGGAAGTGTAAAGCCAATTTTAAAGTCAGACCTTCACCTTGCATTCCTGGTTTTAACGGTGCTTTACTTTTTGTCTGTAACAAAGCCTTTAAAAAGGGGATTTTGTGATATTTTTGTTACAGGTCAGAAGTTTGTTCAAATCCAACCCAGCCTCTTTCAGATGAACTACATTATTCTCGAAAGTCCTCGTGCAGACAGGTGTCCTTACAGAGCCCATTGGAAGAAGAGCCAGTGTCCAGGAACATGGTGACTGCAAATGAAGAAGCTCTGCAGAAGATTAGTGCTCTAGAAAACGAACTAGCCACTTTAAGAGCGCAAATAGCCAAAATCGTAATCTTGCAAGAACAGCAGAACCTGACAGCAGGTATTAAATTTGCTCTTCTCTTAGCACAAGTTAGTTAATGCGTTTGTCCCTTTTATAAGTCATAATGTGCTAATTCATTTTTGGAGATACTGCAGCACTGAACGCTTCTCCATATTGTTTTGGTTATTTTGGTAGACAGATGTAGCATTCTTACCAAGGAATACAGGTCCTGAAAACAAGAGACCTGCCAGACTTTTTATATTTCCTGGTATTCCAAACGTCTTTATGTTTGTGTGAAACTCTGCCAGAATTCTGAATCTGTGTGTAAGTAAAGAACTGTTGAACAGCTTTCAGAGCAAAGCTCATGGTAAACATGATGGCTTAAACTAAACTAAAAGAATGTAACTTAATTGCTAGCACTTAAGTCTTTCGATCCAGCAATGGAATAAGGTTTCAGAGACCATGAAGTAATTGTACGAGATACTAAATACACTTTTGGAATATGTATTATACATCTCATAACAGAAAAGGAGGTTGTTTAATGGAATCTTCTCTGGGATCAAAACACATTGTCCAGATGGAACCAAAAGTGGTGCGCTGTTTCTGGTAATTCAGAATAGTTCTTATTTTCCTGAGTTTCTTTCCTCTCATTCCCTCACCTCTGATTTCCAGTTCTAAGCCTACCACCTCCAAAGATTAGTGGGAGTTGACTCTTGTCAACTGGACGTGACAGCCATTTGGTTTTCACTCTTTCCTAGGGTCACTTAGCAAGTATATTTTTTTCCTGTGTTTATCTATAAAATCATATTCTCCTTCTTCACATGTTCTTGTTTAGTTTTTGTCTGTGAACTCATAGCAGTCACTTTTTTCCCTTAACTGTTCATATTCAAAACTATGATATAGTTTTAATGATCACATGGTTTCACTCTTGAATTATAGTTATTGTGGGATTTTTTGAAACAGCTGAGAACTTATTTTTCATCATTTTCCCTTCTGTTTATTCAGAAAGTTGGAATTTTTATTTGATTTTATCATCTCTACCTCCCTCTTCTGGTAGAATATGGCAATGACTCTGTGGATGCCTGCATGTATGCAGACTAGACTTTGCTGTATTACCTGTATGCATATCTTCACACTCTTTATACTCCAAGCATCAAAACTGTGGTTTGATCTGGCTTTGCTGACTTCTTTAAAGTTGCATTTGAGCACAGGTTTCTTAATTTCTTTGTCAAGTTATTAGTGCTATTTTATTTACAACATCAATTTTTACCTGAAGAGTACAGGGAACTTTTAATCAAGGTTATGGTGAGACTGTCTGTCCTCAGACAGGTGATCGGGTGGCCTTAACTTCAGAGAGCTGGAAGAAATTTATATTCAAGCATTATTTGAGCTCTGAAATTTACATCAAAAAATCTTGTGTGCTAATTTCTTATTTGTGATGAGCAGGAAGAAACACTGGTAATCTAAAGAAGCTATTACAGTCATATTTTTCCCTGAGCATTTGTTGGATATGAAGGGGATTTACAAGTAAACTGATATGTAATGAATGTTTTATTTGTAGTTGGATCGAGTCTGGTTGCTTCAGTTGCTCTCCCTGTTGCACCTCCTCCTCCACCACCACCTCCGCCGCCGCCACCACCACCACTCCCTCCCCTGGGTCTACAACAGAGCACGTCTGCCATCGAGCTCATAAAGGAAAGGAAAAATAAAAAAATGAACTCTGGACACAATCTGACAGAAAATGGACCAAAGAAGCCTGAAATACCAAACATGCTAGAAATCCTCAAAGACATGAACAACGTCAAACTACGCTCAGTGAAAAGGTAACAAAAATTAATATAAAGAAATATAAGTTTATTAACATTTGCACTAATAATTTTTTTTTTATGACTCGGAACTATTTCAAGATGAGACAGATGCTGATGTAACACCTGACAAACAGAATGCAAAAGCATCCACAACTTCTAAAGTTTTGTTTTGGGCTATATTAATACTTCTAATTTTCTTTTTTAGATCGTCAGAAGGCACAAAATTTAAACCGGTTGACCCAAAAGATCCTGCAGCATTAATAGCAGAAGCGCTCAAGAGGAAATTTGCTCATCAATATGAAAATGATAGCCAAAGTGAAACAGAAACAGTGATTCCAAAGACTGAAACAAGGAGAAAGACTGAGGTAGTAATGGTGAGTATTGTCATTCTGAACTAGTGCTCAGACTAAATTATAGTTGTCATGAAAGCCAACGTATTCCTTGCTGCCAGCCTATGCAAATACCTACCAGTTAGCACCCCTGTCCACAAGACCCAGTGCAGTACTGCTGATACACCAGGATTTATGGCAATTATGGTTTTAGTATCAAGACTTAGGATTGTGTATTCTTTTGGCCCTAGGTTTAAGAAGCCCTGTTGGTTTCCATATTTTTATTAAACAAAATAACAAATATCTTTTCTGTTGCCATGAGGATGTAATATTCTGAAAACTTGATTCTCAAGGGCTCATACTAGAGTAAAATCTGAACGGAGTTTGCCTGTTGTTACCAACCATAACCATTCAGGTAACACATGTGAAATTTTGAAGCAAGATCCTGAGACTTGTCAGCCATTCCGAAGAATGCAGAACTAACTGTTCAGAATGTCTGCTGGATCTTGGTATAGGGAGTTTTTTCTATTTGAAATACTGGCTCTCAGAAAAAAATTCTTTACAGAAAGAGTGGTGAAGCATTGGAACAGGCTGCCCTGGGATGTAGTGCAGTCCCCGTGCCTAGAGGCATTCAAAAAGCATGTAGACATAGCAGTTCAGGACATGGTTTAGTAGACACGGTGATGTTGGGCTGACGGATGGACTGGGTGATCTTGGAGGTCTTTTCCAACCTTAATGATTCTGTGATTCTAAATCCATATGCAGAGCAGCAGGTTGATAAAGGGAATTGTCCCTGCCTAAGTTCTCAGTTTACTTAACAACTTGTATGGATAATAGTTCAAGTAGGTTTCTGTTGAAAGCAATCTGAACATGTTTCTGGTTTCCTTCTCAGTTTGGACCACACATGCTGAAGCCCACAGGAAAAATGAAGACTTTAATTGAAAAATCTTAACATATTAAAATCACTACACGAAAGACTGTTAAGCTGTTTTGTCTGAAATAGTTCATGTTGCAAATAGCACTAGAACTGAGCGGTCTCATACAGTACAGGAAAAACCTAATGTGAAATGTAGAATTGAGTCACTAAACATGTTTGTACATGATTTATCAAGAGGAATAAATTTGACCCTTATACTCAGGTATTAATTTTGTACTCAAGCCTGGCTTTCTACTCAGAGTTAATACAATGGGTTTAGTTTACTAAACACTAAGTTATATCCAACATTCTTTGTGCATAACTGACCAACGTAAAATGTGTGTACATGTTAATAATGAGTGATACACCCTTCGGTTAGCATCAGTCATCTGAGCTCTAATATAACTTGCACTAAAATGTTTAGTTCAATACTGAATTTTTCATGTTGAAGTCTTTCTTTTAAACTTAATTTAAAGCAAATTTTTAGCTCAAAGAAAACCTGAAAATGTTCTGCTTCCTACTAGAAAATAAAATTGAAAACTTAAATCTGCTGCAGAGGTCACCTGGTATGAGACATGTGAAGTACCAACGCGTTTTTATGTGGGATTGTTTGTTTGAAATAAGCTTGCAAGGGTAAGAGAGGAAAATCTATGAGAGTGTATGACAAGTGAGTAAATCATGCTTCCAGTGTATTTGAAACAACCAGTAGAGAGCAGCAGAGTAAAACAATTAATGTCAGATTATGTGTTAACTAGCATAGAAGTAGTGTAGATAGGAAAAAAAAACCGTACAAAGTACTGTGGGGTGCAAGTTGCCAAAAGGATGTTGCTCCTCTCAGCTGTGCAAAGAGATGCTCACAGACACCTTTTTATCCCCAGCTGTCTTGGGCCCCCGGATAGATCCCTAGCAGCTGGGGACTGCGCAAGCCCTCATGGTGCTATTTACAGGGAAGAGATGGTAGAACTCTTGCACATAACCTGTTTTCCAGGGGAAGCTTTTCTGGGGTCATCTCATAGTAGCTAGAGCTGCCAGACCTGTGCAGAGCTGGTTCATTAACTTAACACCTGAGCTCCTGTCTCCAGCCACAGGCAGGGGAAGGGCTGAAGCTAAAAATAAAATTCAGGTTAAAGAAAGCTGGTTTGGACCCAGAGCGCTACAACTGAGCTGCACACTGCAGTGAAGCCAAGCTTTGCTCCGACTGTAGACAAGCTGAGTCTGGGTATTTCAGCTGCTCTGGCTGCTGGAACAAGTACAAGTGCCTCTTGGAGTTTGTTTTCTAGGGAAAGCAAAAAGCAGCACTTCTTAAACAAAGACAGGTGAGTGGCTCTGGCTGGGTGACTGAAGCTTTGCTGCTTTTAACTGGAACGTAGATTGTATGATTGAGGAGGATGGTTTCTGGTGTGAAGCTTGAATTGGTGTTAAAATGTACGCAGTGTAACTTCCTTCCAGAACACTCTGCCATCAGTCTTACTGATAGGCCGTTACAATTTTGTATTCTTTTAAATGCCTTTAAAACACGTTTTTGAAAGTTAATTTTGGTTTCAAGTTTTGTATTTAATGCTGTATTTCCGCTATATAAAATTAAAAGCAGTTAAAATAAATAGTGTGTATGACTTGTGGTACTGTGCAAACAGTAGCAGCCAGACGGCAGCCACAATAAAGCATAGGTTAAGTTTTATTGTAGTGGCTATAAATCAATGTGGTGACAACTTCCTCGCCTCTCTTTCAGGACTGGGCTACTTACCTTGTTGCAGAGCAGGAATAACAGGGGAATTGGTCATCAAACAACAGAGAGCTGTTAATTCAGTTCATTCAGATGAATAAAAATGATGAGGAAACCATGAGAAGTTTATGCCTCATCACAAACTTAGCAGGAAGGTACTCGCTTGACTGCCTCCCCACCCCTGCCCCCATGATACTCCCTTGCTGCGGCACAACTCCCTCCCCCTCCCACGGTGCCACAGTTTCAGAATAGGTGGCCCAGAAGGAGCTTTTCTGAAGTCCTCATCTTCTTTCAGAGACAAAAGTTCTGCTCCAAGTATTTCACTTTACATGATTTTAAATGTCAGAGTTTAAATGATGTAATTCAGTCCAATCGCATGATTAACTTGTAAAACTTAGGACATCACTTGACCTTTTAAGCTAGACTAAAGTGTGGGGAAAGCACCGCACCAAACATTTAGTTTGAACTGAGGCGAGGTGCAGGTATCTAGGTGGCAAAATTTATTCAGCAACATAAAGTTATGATTAAAGACGTGTCACATGTCAAGAAAATAAAATCATAAAGCTGCCATCAGATAATTTATTTCATACATTTCTGTACCTTAATTTGTCTCCATCACTTGAAGTCTTTCATGTACCCAAATCTGCTGCCCAGAAACACACCTCAAGAAGTGCTTGAACTCCGGCCCTTGGTGCGTGCTGGGCAGACACCTCAGCCCTGCCCCAAGGCCTGTTTGTAGCTGTGTGTGCGAGTGAATGGTGCTCAGGGGGAGCAGAGCTGTCGATGAAAATCTAGGTGGGGACCCAGCCTCCATCCCATAATCACTGAAACGATCTGGGTGCCCTACCCTGGCTCTCACATGAAACGTTTAGGCTGTAGGAATGTTGGAGTTCAATGTACAGTTGTAGAAGGCGTTTCTAGGGGGCATGTTCAGAAAAAGACATTGATCTTCCATTTTCTTTTAATTCAGCCTAATGTTAGAAGCTTCCATGTACACCAATCGCTGGGATTAGAATCAATCTTTCTAAATCCAACGTGGTAGAAGACAGATGCCCCTTTTCAGGCCTTGGAACAAAACTCCTCCTGTTTTACTCTCACACCTTGGCAACTGGTACCGGTTCCTATCAGAGCAGATGACAGCAAGATTGCACACTGGTAAAGAATCCTGTTGTTTATATATTGAAATATTGCTACATTTGTAAACTTTTTAATTTTCATTAGAATTACATACAGAAATATCCTTAGAACTAGGCTGTGTCAAGCAGCAAGATTTATCTTGCTCCCCGTCTTTAAAAGAAAATGTGAGTCACAGAAGACATGATCAGGTAATGATTTTAGTGGCCGTTTTGAAAACGGCTGCCGGGTCGGAACATGCTTTATTCAAAAACATGGAAGAGGAATCAATCCTTTCCCAGGCTGAATGCTATGAATCTGTACAGGCTTGTAAGGAAGCTCAGCAGCAGTCTCGCTGTGGTCATTTACACAATCCTCATCTCTTTGTCCTGATGGCTCCAAATGCCGCTGGCAAGCAGCCCCCTTTCAAAGGCAACTGCTAAAGGAAGGCTCCTCTCCTACTGCAAGTTACACCCCCCAGCTTGGGATCCTATTTGGACCTTCTCTGTTGAAGCCGGACAACAGCAAGAACTGGCACTGACGGCAAAGGAAGTTGACGCGGGTTCCAAAAAATGGTTTCATTAGAAATTTATTTCTTTAAACATGGCCGCTTCGAGATCAACGCTACTACTTTGGGGAACATAAAAGAATAATAACTTAATCTTAAAAGGGAAACAATCAGGTAAGTCGGGATTTGCTTTTCAAACAGTAAAAGGCCAAGCTCCAAGAGGCGACAAATTTTGGCATACGAGGACTAGTATTTTCAAATCCAAAAGTTGGCTTAGTTTTACAGTGGAAGCTGACTGCAACCTTAGCTACCTTTCCGTAATGCTGGACTCAGTTGTAACTTAAATGTACAGGAGCATAATGTGAAAAGATTTTTTTTTTATTAATTAGAAGTTAACAGCAACAGGCACATATTAAAATGGATATGGCAAAGCCTTTACAAATGGCTTTACGCTGAAGCTCTCTCCCAAAAATGGCTGTTGCAACAAACTGTAAACAGAATTAATAAACAGTCTTTTACAATAACAGGGAAATACAAATGAACTAAAAGAAAGCACCAGTTTCTCAAACTAGATTACAGTTGTGCTTACTGTACTTAAAACAATGTAAAACAAATTACAAAAATGGAATGTTTTAAGTTCAAAATTAGTCCTTTAATTTTGTCCTAAAAAACGTTTTCTCCTTGTCCCATCAAAAACCCATCAGTGGGTAAAGTTTCAGTAGGGGGAGGAATACGTAAACAATGCACTTTTTTTTTTTTAATTATTATTTTTCAAATCAAAAACAAATTTGGTCACTTAGCTTTGTGCATAGTTTAAGGCATCTGTAGCAATTTGTTACAGTTTCCTCCCCGATGTGGCTGTTCATGAAATTGTCACATTCTAAAAGAATAAATAAAATTAAAAAAAACCCAAAAAACAATAAAATGTTGCCGTTCAAACCCTTCCCGGTTCCCTCCCGCCCTCCCCATCCCAAACATACTCACACACCCACACATACACACACGCTGCAGCGAAAGGGGCATTTGTACCCTTGTTCTGAAGGACACGCTTCCCATCCCACTTTTATTTCAGATTGGCAAATACCCTGAGCTGATTATGGTGTTTAGACATTCCACCTTTTTCTTGCATGTGCAGTTCAAGTGTACAAGAGCGAAAACAACATGCGATGTTTCCACTGCAGAATCGCAATGCAGTTCGGACGCTTCCCCCCCGCCCCCACCCCTGCCCTTCCCAAATTCGGAAGTGTTTTCCGCTGTTTAAAAAACTGCATTCCCATATAGCACTGGAGTAAAGCTGGGCTGTGCTCTATGATGAATGCTCAGTTCCCAGTGCACAAACAAAATTATGGCAAATGGGAGGCTTTTCTGGCATCCAAAGAAACAAGAGCTGCAGTCTCCGATTTGATCTTTTTTTTTCTTTTAAAAAAAGCAAAAAACCCCAAGTTAGTGGTTCCTTCACAGCCATGCACAAAGGTTAAGTCTAGAACCAATAGTTTCAGAGTACATTTGTAAACATCAAGTCTTGCCAGAGGCAGCAGAGGATGGGCACTTCACATTTCCGTATTAAAACAGGGACTGAGTGGAAGGTTTGCTTTGAACACATTTATGCAAGTCTTGCTAAATTCCAAGAAAGTGGAACAATCCATCTCGAGTCTTAGATTTAAGGACCGTATTCCAAACGTCACCAAAAAAAAGAACAAAGCCGTGTGGCACAATGAAGCTTCTGTACTGTTCCTCCAAGGCTGAGTCACTGCTGTGCTTTGCATATTCAAGGTTCCGAACGAAAACCAACTGAGGCGTATGCATATTGCTCTATGTTCAGATCTTGCAGGTTAAAAAAATTCTGGTTCAAATGGTCTGTGTCAAAGGAAAACTTGGAAATAAATAATGCTGGCATCGTTTACCGTTTTACCAAAACCTTGGGCTGGCAAGTGTCTCCTTTAATCCAACCGTGCAGATACCAAGAGAAGAGGCAGTTTCGTCATGAAGATTGAGGTCAGGACAATCGAGGTTCCTGAGGTAATAGGTCTGAGTCAATTTCTTCAAAAGCAGGGTCACCATCGTCACCGCTGCCAGACTGTTCCCTCTGCACCCCCTTCCAGCTCGCCTTGTTCAGTCCCAGGTGGCCAAGCATGGTCTGCGACAGCCTCGTGTTGGAAAACCGGGCCCATTCCCCAAACAGTGGTTCCACTAAGTAGGTCATAAAACCTTCGAAAACAAGCCAACAAATGTATCCAAGTGAAAAAAAAAATACTCCCATTAAATACTTCAAATAAAATTCAGTAGCAAAAAATAAGCGATGAGACAGACTATTCTTCTCCAACATACATTTAAAAACTCATTAATATTTAGGGCATCTGAATGAAATAATCTCTCAAAATGTCAAAGATTTTGCTATGCAAAAGAACAGCATTACATTGGATTAGAAATTAACCTTCTTTCTTTCACAAGGTTGAGCAAATAAAGGAAAATATTGGAGAAGGGGGGTGGCAGAATCTAAATATCAGCAACCAAGTCACACAAATTAATTTAGAAAACCTAAATTTCTAAAAGACTTTATAACAAATTATCCCATAGGCAGTCTGAATTGTATTACACAGGAGGAAAGAAAAAACAACAAAACCAAAACAAAAAACAAAAAAACAAAACCCAAACATATTAATTTCAGAAGCTGGCAAAAAATACAGATTATAGAAATTTTTAAACAAAAAGCCACAAAATGTCAACACAGGAACATTTATATACATGTGTGTGTATGCGCCTGTGTGCTTATTTATAGCGTCTTTTTTCCATGAACCAAAAATTCAATGGTAAGATGACCAAAACTGAATCTGTCAATTACAGAAATCCACGATTTTCTAATACCCTAAATTAAAAGAGTGCAGCTGACTGAGCAGATCAGGTTTTGTCTCTAATTTAAAGCACGATTTCATACTGCATTTGTGGTTGAATTTATTCTGCTCTGTACAGTGCTTTAAACTAAGTCCCATTCAATCTACATAAGCAACTTTATTAAAAATAATTGTAAGGAGTCATTTTACTGTTTTAAATCCACCTTGAGTTAGCAAAAAAAACCCCCTAAATATAACGGCTACGTACCGTTCTCCACCAAATCTCTGCCCACCACCCTCCTTAAAGTTGTATTTATAGAAGAATCATAGCATCACTAGGTTGGAAAAGACCTTGGAGATCATCAACTCCAACCGTACCTGTCTTCTACTAAATTGTGTCCCCAAGCACCTCAGCTGGCCACCTTTTAAACACCTCCAGGGATGGTGACTCATCCATGTCCCTGTGCAGCCTCTGCCAGTGCCCAGTAACCCTTTCTGTGAAGAATTTTTTCCTCATGTCCAGTATAAACTTCCCCTGATGCAGCTTTAGGTCTTAGCGCCTGTCACGTGGGAGAAGAGACCAACACCCACCTCTGCAACCTCGGTAGTTGTAGAGAGCGATAAGGTCTCCCCTCATTTAACAAGAATGCTCACATTCTGGAGCCCTAAACCCAGAGAGCTGCAACCCCGTTTGCAGAAACCTCACTGCAAAAGGCACCCAGGACTGTATGGGCAATGGGAATGAACGCTCCTCTTCCCAAACTGGCTGCTTCAGATGAGGGAAGTTCTGGGCAGCAGCACAAGTCAGACAGCTGCTCTTCATGCTGTTCCTGCTCTGAGAGGAAACAGAGAGGCTTCGGTCCCCAGGTCAGCACAACCCCTTTCATAAACAATTCAAGGGAGAAATACTACCCAGTAAATTGAAAACCACTGGTCTTTGTAACGACGCGCTGCCACACAAACACACAGAGCAGGTTTCAAGGGAAAACATCTGAAAGGTACTTGTGTCAAATTGCATCCTGGAAGAAATCTACTGAAATAAACTGAAGTGTAGTTACCAATCTGGATGTTGGCGATAGTTTCTGTCTGTCGGTCACAAAGCGGACTCACGCCCAAATGATATTTCTTTTCAATATCTCCTAAAGAAACAGAAGTATGATACAACTGGTAAGTCATCAAGTAAAGACCCAGAGTCAAATCCAACCTGCAGTGAGCTGTGCGAGCTGCTCAACAAGGACAGTATCTTGTAGCTGGCTGAATGCACTCACTTCCCTTCTCCATCTCCCCCAAAACCACAAGCAGGTCTGTCAGTGAGACCAACAGTACTTCCTATTTTTCATCAAAAAATGTCAAATCACAGGTTTCCTAAAGGATTCATACACTTCCTTGCAAAACCTCCTAGATCGCCACAGAAATGACACATGAAGATCCTTAACACTAACAAATTTAGACCCTTAGCAATATGGAAGAGGACAGCTCAGCCTTCAGAAACTTCTCACTGAAGGAAATTTGTTGTTCTGCTTCCCCATCACCTTTACCTAAGAATAAGCCACATATGATTAGCACCAAACAAAGACGCCTGTTCCCCATTTGTCGCATTTGTACAAATTAGCGTGTCTGAAGTCAGCTAAAGGAGCCTTAAGAAAGGACAAGCACACATTATCATTAAAACAATTTAGTAATAATGGAGCAAATTCACTCCATCTGTCAATTAAAAGCTTTATTTACTGCTTACATAAGTAACCAGCCTTAACTGCATGGCAACTAAAGCCTCCTCCCTGGCTCTTCCCTGCTTAGTGACAGGCCTCACAGCTCAGGTTCAAATGTTGAATATACATGTTGAATATATTTCCTAATTTGTTGAAACCATCAGGTAAACGCAAAGTGAGTGCAATCATTCATTTGAAGCTTATTCATTTCAGGCCGAAGCATCTATCGAACCAGCCATTCCAGATTTAGATCCTAAGCAGGTTCTTTGCTGGGTTTTAGTAACACCAACCTTTTGCAAGAAGTACAACCCATGAAAGTAAAAAAAGAAATCCCATACTGTACTGTAAATCTCTGAGTCCTAAATACAATTTCCTTTATTTGCAAGCAGCTATGACTCACGGTCGCTCTCTCCACCGTATTAATACAGTATGTACCAACAGATACTTCTATTCTTACTTGCCTTGATGGAAGAACTCCTCTGTTACTTTTTCACTCCATTGCTTACTCAGCTCCCATGTCCGACATGGATTACAAATATCAGCGCACTTCAAAGCCATCTAGTAAGTTAACACAGTGTTAGATCGCCTTTCCCTCCAACAGAAACACGTGTAATTATTTATTTCCCAACAGCAGATTATTTAAGTTTAGTGAATAACAACTCTAGAGAGAAGCACAAATGGTAGGTAGAGTTATGTTCTGTAATTGTATTTAAAGAACGCTCAAGGAACTATCAGATCTCATGATCATCTCTAAGTAATATGGAAATTCAGTCAAAGTAGTTCAGGGGCATTATATTTAGTATATTCACTAGTACAGGAGAGAACAATAATTCCAGAAAAAGAAACATCAAAGCAAGCAAACAGTATTTTATATTTCTGGATCTGAAGTTCACATTTTAAATAATGGTTTGCACAGGACTGAAAGTTTCTCCACTTTCTTTTATAGTCCACAATATGAACCTAATAATAAAAATGGCTATAAACCCAAGGAGACTGAAGACTTTTGTTCTTAAAGCTTGCTAAATCTCTAGCACAGCTGCAAGCTGATTCGTAACAGCAGTGCTTTCCTTCTCTGAAACATTTTGCAGCTCTGAGGCTGCACTGGAGTCATCAGAAGAAACAAACCATGTATTAGAAACAACTCCCCTTGGTTTAGCAGCTCTAAGTTTCCAGAGTCACCAACACGCATCAACACTTGGGAGAAGCACTTGGAGAGGGGAAAGATTGAAACGGAGGGAACAAACTTTTTATGATGAAACAAAATGAGTGAAAGAAATTTCTACTTCATTTTGAAAGCAAGAGATAGCATGGAAGAAGTGGTATACAGCATTTTAAGTACATAATTTTGGATGCTAAGGTGATGTTTTCAAAAATATTACCAAAAAGATCACCTGTAAAATGAAGTGACGATGGTTCGCATTCTCTAAACATAGGTCTCCTCTGTCCAAATGGGATCGAAACATGGACAGATACTCATTTTGCTGACTGATGTCTGTGGCAAGGATGAGATCACCTATCTGGCTTTCCATCAGCTGCCTGAAATGCATAACAATCAAGAACAATAGCTATTGCTAGATTTACAAGCCTTTTTATCATATTCATTATTATACAAATACAAATCACAAGCTTTAAAACCAGCATTTTTTTTTCACTGCACTGTTTCTTTTTTTGGTTTGTTTTCCCTCTGAAAAATTCCTACAGCATCCATAGAAATATCACAATGTTTCACTGGCAGCTTTCAGGAAGCCTAAAACAGTTTTTAGCTCCTCCTCCTCCCCCCCTTTTTTTTCCCTTAAAAATGCAAACTAACTTATTAAGTTTATTTCTTCTTAAAGTAGGTGAAAAGGGTCTACTTTAAAGTACAGTTGTGGTGGCTGCCAAGTTTCATGTAAGCAGGTGCTTGACTACATGAATACTCTTCTTCAGTGTGCTCACAGTAAACGTTCTCCAAAGACCACATTGCACCATGAACTCTGACTCCACCAATTCAGTAACCGCGAATTCTTAAAATAGATCATAATCTACATTTTGTAATCAGAACTGCTGTGCAATAATTTAGCTTGTTTTGCAAAGGCTGTCTTACTTAAGCGACAGCTTACTTACATTTTAAGCTAATCAATACCATTTTGTACAAACATACCTGTTTTCTAATGACATATGTGCAAATAAACCAGACTCTCTCAGCAAGCCCACTGCTGATCTCCAGTGATGATTCTCTAATACTGAGGTATTCTGCGAATGAAAGGCGGGTTACAGGTATCAATCAAAGACTTTTTCTTAAGCTGAAGAGCTATATAATAAGAGTGGCATCAGGTATTTTCATCGGGGCTTGGGGTGATGTTTTCCTTTCTTCTTTTCTTTTTTTAGAGGAGGTTAAAGCTCACAAATCATGAATACTTGGTCAGCTGTACATTTCTCTATCCCACTGACATGGAAACAATGTCTGGCTTCAAACCTACCACTAGCTAAACACATCTCAATTTATACACCTTTTCTGTACTCCTCAGGCATTCTCAAAACTGAGTTTTAGCAAAACAACCAATTTCATCCTTACCTTATATAACGTTGCTAAGTAATGGTTTGTTTTAATTAGGAAAGGTTGGTTTACACCTGGGTGATCCAAATCGTGTGTGGCAGCTGCTATTAAACTGAGCAGAATATCCCATGGAGTTAAAGATTTGGAAAGCTGTAAGATAATAACAAGAAATGTAATTCTGTTAGCAGAGCAAGTGCGCCCTTAGAAAAAGTGCATGGGTATCACATTTTTGTTTTTCTTTTTTTAGTAATTAACAGCCAATAGAAACTCAGAGAAAATTTAATAATGCAAAAAGCTAATATTCCACTGAATTTCCACAGTATTTCTGCCCCAATGGTACAAAATTTCAACAATGGTTTATGCATTATTCTCTCTGAATAAAAAGGTTCAATTTTAAACAATGCTGGCACACAAAATGCTATTTTCTGACTCGTAATGAAGTACTATTCCTAGCCAGATCCTGTAAATGCAGCAAACTCTTAAAATTAGCTCTCCATCTCATTTACTAAGTTTGCCTGTATGTGTCAATTCTGCTTTAAATACAGAGTATATTTCAACAACCATAAAAAACTTTTAAGATGAAAGTAATAAACTAATGCTCTGGAAGACTTTAGAACTCTTCAGAATACATTTCTACTCTTAAACAAAATCATATTTCTAAGCCTACCAGGAAGAGAACCAAAAAAGGAAAATCTGCCCCAAAATAAATATTTTTCAAGAAGTACATGCGCATCAATTAACTCAGCATGAAAATGTGGGGACTTATTGTCACTGCTTATAGTTGTTGCTTCTTCTATCTGGGAGGTTTATGAGTTAAATGCAGTAAAAAAGTCTAACTTGCACTGAGACAAGGAGCATAGTTCTGCCTGCACAAAAGTGAAATGCTGCAAACATCCTGTGAGGACAGGAGTTTATATTCCCTGTTGCATTTGCCATCTATCGTGCCTCACATGTTTATAATGTACTTCGGTGCAACAGAACCAGCAGCTGTACATGTTACTAAAAATATAAAGTCTATACTTGTATCTGAAACATTATAAAAATTCCATCATGAGTATTAAAAAAACCACTCAGAGCTTCCAAACTGCATGCTATAAAAAAAGATCATTACATATCAGCCCTGATTTGGCTCACTGCATTAACAATTGATCCGAGAGCAGCACTGAGAAACCGAGTGGGAGGAGTGGGCAAAGCGCCTCTGAACAACATCCACGGAGCCAGAACTTACTTGGTTTTACCTCTGAAGCAGAACACAGAGCTCTGCTATTCAAAAGAATACCAGATAATCTCCATCAAAGCAGGTAACTTGTCTCACCTGGCTAGAGAGCGCTGCAGTTTTCAATTTCATACAGAATGACAGGATTTAGCCCTGAAATTGTTTAAGACATAACTTACAGCAAACTGCCAGCAGTCCAAGTATGAGAATCACTCAACTAGCTCAGCTTCTTAAGGGCTGTCACACTGCCCTTCTTAAGAAAGAAAAGCCAAAGAGAACTGATGTCTTGCTTAAAGGTACTTCCAGCAAAAGCAAACTATTCATTAACATCAAAAACGGGTGACGCAACGGTAATGGTAGTTGGTAGAAGGGAAAAAAAACCCACCCCACTGCACTCAAACCACACACATACAGGTTTGTTACTGCCAGCTCTGACTCAGGCTGCGATTCTATGTATATGTCTTGGGGCACAAGGCTATGTTAAGCAGCTGCAATCTTAATCAATTCCCTACTCTGGTTCAACGTGAAGTCACACAAAAGACAATGCCAACTCAGAAGAGGGGGTAAAAAGAAAACCATACTACTGTGAATCCACAGCCTCAGCAGCAAGGAGAGTAATTCCCTGCTGTTCTGTGTTCAAAAGTGGTTTTTGCAGGGGTTCTGGGTGGTTTGTTTTTAATAAACGTGTGTGTATGTGCATATACATGTAGATGTACACCTATCACAGGGGGGCTGGAACTAGTTGATCTTTACGGTCCCTTCCAACCCAAACTATTGTATGATTCTTTGTGCATGATCAATCTATGTACACACACACAAATACATATATTCCTGTATGCACATGTACTGTAAAAGCGAGAACACTGCCTTACCTTGGGCTCTTTTAAGTAACAGTGCATGGCCTGAGTCACATCAGCAGCATGAACTGCATTATGATAAGGGTTCTGACTATGATAATCTTCTTGAACCATAACTGCAGGAAAATAACAAATATCCGAATTTAAATAAAATAGCAATTTTTTCAAGTACTATTTTATACACCCTTGTTAGGCACAGAAATATGCAATATCACAAGTTACATACACATAAAAGCATCAAAGCCAATAAATCACCAGCTGAACCAAGACCCAGGTTTAAAAGATTTTTATGTGAAGAAGCAGTATTTTCTAAAGGAAATCAACTCCATGTAAAGTCATCTCAGAGCAAAAACTAAATGACTTAAAATCTATATATAATCTGAGATACTTTCACAACTTACCTTTGATAATCTAGCCTGCCTGAAAGTTGAGGCAACCTGAAGTAAAAAATGAGGATGATACTATTTACCAAAACATCAGAATGACTTCATGTTATGCCTTGAAAACAGACAGGATCAGAGGAACTAAGCACTGCTTTCCTGTGACATGAAGGGCTTTTCTTTCCCTTTCAGGGAAGTAATCATGGGAAGCCACCTCTAGATAGTTTAGGCATCTCCTCATACTTGTACTCCAGCAAATTTAAGCCTACATTCAATTTAGTAAAGAATATCATTTAGATGATGGTCCAACTAACCACTCCTAGACTTAACATATTTTTATTTAACTTCTTCCTCACTTTCCTCCTCTTTCCTCCATCTTCCTGGCTGTCTTTAAACATCATAGGTAGAATACTTTAAAGGACATCCACATTCACTTGAATATGTAGAGTGAAAGAACTATAACATCAAAAAGGATGGACGGGGAGATCTGAAGCACAGCAACGAAACCATATTCCCAAGTTTTGCCTGATAACAACACATCAGCTCTTTCAAGCAAACCTCAAAAAGAACATTCTCCTGGCTGACTACAGTCTGTCAGTCCCATTCAAACATGCCCACAACCTCTTTTCCTACTTGGTTTACAAGCCAGTATTCCTGATGTGATTGTAATGTTGGAGCATAACTGCCATGGTATTTCTGAAGAGCTGACACCTCATATGGAAAGTAACAGACAAGCACCTTTGCACTCTATTAATCTGCAGTAGAACTCCCTTTCACCTGTTCCTCACATCCAGTGCATGAATAAGGACTTCCTTGGCCTAATCCTCACTTTTTTTGTGGCTTCATGGGCTGGTGCAGCTATCTGAAGTCTACAAACTCTCTTAAGATTATTTATTTCAATAAAGCAGACCTAGGATATTTTGATCACAGTTTGCCAGAACTAGAATGGCACAATGCCCTGTGTTTCCAGGAATATAGCACTTTGTAGTTCATGTCCCCCTGTTCAGGTCTGGAACAAGACCTTGAAAACACACAGCAGGACAAGACAGATCTCCAAGTAACCTTAGGAAATCACAGGAAGACTCCATAGATGTATAAACACGCACATATGTACACATATATACATACGTGATAGATATATATACAAAGACATATATACACGCTTAAAAATAAGATGTTAAGATCCTACTGAGTACTTCAATTGGACTTCTCTCCTTAAAAAGACTGCAGTAAGTTCTCAAATAAAGTGACTATTTGGTGGCACTATGGACCACTTGAGCTGTCCTAGTCTTCTGGAATTGGAAGCAACCTTCCAGTACCTGAAAGGGGCCTACAAGAAAGCTGGGGAGGGACTATTCATAAAGGCTTGTAGTGGTAGGACAAGGAGGAATGGGTATAAACTGGAAAAGGGCAGATTTAGACTAGACATTAGGAAGAATTTCTTCACCATGAGAGTGGTGAGACACTGGAACAGGTTGCCAGGGGAAGTTGTGGATGCCCCATCCCTGGAGGTGTTCAAGGTCAGGTTGGACGGGGCCTTGGGTAACCTGGTGTAGTGGGATGCATCTGCCCATGGCAGGGGGTTTGGAATTAGATGATCTTTAAGGTCCCTTCCAACCCTAACTATTCTATGATTTCTTTGGACTAGGGTATAAGATGTAGCAAAAGAAAAATATGAATTGGGCTCATGCTGAAAGTTGTATTTAGAAGAAAGGTTCCTCGACTGGACAGATGAGCAAGGACAGAGATAAGAAATGTTTTTCTTACTGCTGTTAAGTAGAAGGCATCAATGAAAAGGGAAAGGTAGTGATTTCAAAGATTTCATAAAACTTTGTCTTCCTCCAAGTCCATTCTCATTTTAGTAGCTTTGAGTAGTCATATGTAGTTAAGACTGTTGTTATCTTTTGATAACCATTTAACTAATCCAGTAACTCCTACGTAACTGGGTGTTTCATTTCAAGCAGTCTTTTGCTTATTTCAACTGATCAGGAATTAAGCAGGATGAGGAAGTCAAAACACTCTCAGTTACAACTTGAGTAGCCTAAGACCAGATTTCTGTAATCTGATTTTTCTTCACATTCCAATATATCAGTCCTCAAGACCAGCTGAAGTAACTTTTTTAAACTGGAAGAAACTGAGTACACTCTAAAACAACATGAAATGCAAGACAGAACTGAACTTTTTTAAAGCTGAAAGAGAACTAAATGATGAAAACAAAAACATTCCCTTACTTGAAAGGAAAAGCCTTCCAAAGGTGATTTCTCCCCTAATCACAAGCTATGTAACCACAATTTTTTTTTCTTCGAAACTGTGAAATACTGCTAAAAGGGACCAGAAAGTTGTTTCTCCTGCTCAAGCAAAAAGAAGCATCCCACACCAGCATCCGTGTCCATAGTATGAGGATGCAGAAAGACAGTTCTTTCAGCTGCCAGGTGAAAGTACCACTTGGTTTGAATATTGTACATCATATTTACAGTTCTTCTCATTGAAGTGTTTCGGTGCCATGGGCCCAAACATTCAAACAAAATTATCTTACGCTCTGTCTATGGAGAATGTACGCCCACAGTACACTGCTTATTTGTAGGAGAGTTTGAGTGAGCAAGCAAGAGACAGCAATGAATTGGCACCATTCGATATGGCCAAGCTGACATGTTCAATGAACCACGAACTTTGGAAATCAAGACTACAACGACTGAAAATCAAAATAAGGAAGGAGCTGTCTAGCCTTTACCAACAAATATGTCACAGTGTCGCATATATTGCTGATTATTGATATTTAACAATTACAATACAGTATTTGCTTCAAACCACTGAGCTTGTTGATAGACGCTTACATTTAACACTGATTTTTCAATACGCATATTAACTTTGTGAGATTGTCTCAACCAATCTGATTTTAAATCACTGTAGAATCTGGACTGCATCAGTACACTTCAAACTTTATTGTTAAACTATAACCAGCACTTCAGTTAAGGTATGAAAATGCAGATAAACAGCAATATTTATCATAATAAAAATCTGTATTTACCCAAAAATCTACGAAGTTTCATTGTATCTAACTGGAAGTGTTCAATTAGTCCATGAAGATTAAACAGATGAAAGGTTAAGCTGACTAAACTGTTTCCTAAAAAATAAGATGAAAATATTAATTCATCGGAAGCCATGAAATCAGTGTTTCTTTCATAAACATATTATTTCAAACAAATTGGTCACAAAAACTATACAGGCAAATTTCTCTACACCGATTTTCTCTACACCAATTTATGATAAATATTTAAATCTTACTGCATGACAATATTCCATTAGCTATCTCCTCAAGTCATCACCAGTATTTTTGCATAAGTATAATGCGTTCACCAACTGTCCACTGTCAACTGATAGGAGGAAACTGTTACTGAACACTTAGGAAGCAACAGGTTTCAATGTGCAAACCTGTTACAATGGTCTTCAACTCTGTCGTATGTTGCATCACGATATTTATAAACAGACACACAGCTTAAAACTGAATAAAAAAAAATGAGGCATAGAAAAAAGCCAACCAACATTATCGAATAATATACATTGCACATACACTATCTCTCACTTTCATTGTGTATTTTCCTAAACTAGTCCTCATTTCCGCCAGAACTCAAAGAAAATGTATTAAGTTTCTCTAGAAAATGTATGCTATTACAAGCTTACAACATAAGCTACTCATAGCTATAATGTTATAATTACTTCTAGTGGTAAAACAAGTAAAACTATACAAGACAGAGCAATAGCCTGGAAATGCTCACTTGAAATAGCTTGCCTGTTATTTACTCTGCAAACGAAGTGTAGCGGCAGATAACTCAGTTTTGGTACATTGACTCTGACAATCTTCCTTTCGCAGGAATTAAAGAACAGACAGAAACTGAGGTACATCTGCTAAATCTAGCTTGCTGCGAAGGTTAATGTATTCATTTGTGCACGCAACTTCCTGACAATAAGATATACAATTACTCAAACAGCATCTACTGAGTCACTTGTTTCTTACAGGCTTGTCCAGGGCAGCTCACTGAGAAGAGTTTTACACACAGCATTCTCCCCTTACAAACTTTCAAGAACAAGATGGCTTGTTCAAAATGTCCTCCTAAAATGACTAAAGGATGCAAAACCAATGGCATAGGAAGGCTTCCACAACAGAAGCTGTAATACTAGTGTCTAAAATGTATTTGAAGGAAGCGTATTTAAAAGGTAGAGAAGGTCTCATATAAGATAGATGATTTCAGATTACTTCCACCTGAAATTAATCTGAAATAAGCTATGCTTACAGTTTAACTTTTGGCACCATATTTTGCTTTCTGAACTTCATTTCTCTTTCCTTCTGTCAACTTTAAATCCTGACTGCATCTCTGCTACCAACTCCACTTGACTGATGTAAAACCTGCCAGAGCTGCCCTCCATTCACTTCCCACCCTGGCACAAATGTTGCCTTTATGGCGGACTCAGTCAGCTCCTTCTTCTATTCTGTTCAAAACTCAGCTTCCATTGCTGCAGATTATAATATAAAACTTCACTCTATCCACTGCAGTGGCCTGTCCTCCAATATGCCTTTTCCAGCACATTTACAGATCTTTTTTCTAACTGTCTGTCCTAAACTTATCCAATGCTTTAATTGACTTTTTTTTTTTAAGTAACTACTTCTTTGGCTTCTACCACTATTTGTAATGAGTGCACAAAACCAACCATTATGTTTTCTTTCTTTTTTTGTATTTGTATGGAAGCTACACGTACAACAGCTTCCATCTGCTCAACTCCTAATTCTCTCAGTATTCCACAAGATACCATAACTATGCACTCATACCACCTTGCCTTCTCATGGTATTGTAAAGTAATAGAACTATTCTACCCAACATTAAATATATTGAAAAAATATTCGTTCAGTGTAACTGACTTTTGGACACAACCATATAAATTAACAGCATTTTGTAATTTAAGAAAAAGGACTAAATTAGCAAAATTATTTGGCAATTTATATCAAATTACTACATAAAATAAAAGAGAGAACAGCAATCCACAAAGTGCAAAAAATGCCTCTTCTCAAATCGGCGACTGCTATCAGTACTGACAGTGATGGCATTTTAAAAGAGTGGCCTGGCAAGCTAGGATTTAGATTAAAGACTATTACATCCAAAAGTACTACTTGACGAAATTTGTGCTTTTTAGTGAAAAAGCAATACCACAACATAGGAGTAATGGTTAAGAGATAAAACACAAATGAAATAGCAAAAATAAACTCACCATTTGTCAGTCTATCAAAAAGAAAAATATCAAAATTCCAATTTCCAACTTTCTCCAGCATACACTGAAAGAAAACACAGAGGTTGTTCACTTTTTTTCTCAGTATATACCTATCTTCCCAGAGCCCAGAAGAGTATTTAAGATTTCAAAGACTGATACAACTCTTAAGGTTTCTGTATACAAAAACCAGTATTAAAATAAAAACTAACTCAGATAATTGGAAAACTTTAAAATACATATTGCAAATTGGAAAACTGAAAGATGTGAAGTGCCTTGGCAGTACTGGCTTGAGATTTTCCCATCATCCTTTAGTCAATTTCTTCAAAGAAATGAAATTAAAAACTGAAACAGTATGATAGAATAACTCTGTGTTCAGACTTCTTCCATTTTTAACCTTTGCAGTGAGCTAGTAGTTAATCTTTGTGTAGTCCTTCACCTCAGTTTCTCTTTCCCTTGTTTTTGATACAAGAGAAATAATATCTACACACTTCACTAGACATGAACCAAACATTTCTTTTTTTAAGAAACTGGCTTTTGACTTCCTACCTCACTGAACTAGCAATTCTTCACCCCTGTTCCACATGAACTGTTCTTCCAGCAACACAGATGAACAAGAACAGCACTTAAGGCCTCACCAGAGCTCAGCAGTCGCAGTCCTTGCTTACCCTGCCTCTACCAGAAATACCTACCCAGCATGTTTTACAATGGATAATTGCCTTCTCCTATTCTATTAGACTGGTAAAGCCGTTTCCATGATCCAGTTACTATGTTCTAGCTTTTCTCTACCAGCCACTAAAACTCAGCTACCAGAAGAAATAAACAATATTAACGAGGTCTTTCTGCTGTTCAATTAAATGTACAATTTTTTAAATCCATCATCTAGGTTACCAGGCTCTTCCTAGACTGCAGCTTGATTATGTGCTGTATTGATACATTACATTATAAGGGTAATAATTTTCTGTGTCAAGTCTATGAAAAAGAAGCTTTACATGCCATCAATCGTTAACAAGACACAGCCTTTGGGATCTTGAAAAACCTGTAAACTCCACCTGCTCATTGCCTTTCAGCTCTATCCATCCTCTGTCCCCAGTTCACTAGCCCTTCATCCAACCATTGTTCCAGTACCGCCCGTGTTCCCAGTGCACCTCACTGCAGTAAGGGTACATTATAGCTATCACATCTTTCTTTTCTAGAAGAATAGCGTATTAAAGAAAAAGTCAAATTGGCATAATAGTCTCCTAATAAACCCATTTACGCGTTTTATTGAGTTCTCAGTAGTAGTCAGTCATTCTTCCAGATGCTCAGTAATAAGGTTGGACTAAAATGGGAAAGGGGGGAGGGGTACCAGTAGTCCAAATTGCTCCATTTCTTAAATACAGTTACATTATTTTCCCTTCACTTTTTTCCAGTTATTACAGTGCACCCTCTGTTCACTGGAGTTATTAAACTGCTCTAAAAATCATCCCAGTAAACTTCTGGAAGGTGAACAAGTTTAATAGAAATTAGGCAATTTTGGCTGGATTTTGCTGTGATACAAACATACATCTACACAAACATTTATCTAAAAATACATGCTAAAAATCTGCATTTGGCTGTGCTATCTCTTAACATAACATAGTTATATACCAGCATACATTTTTTAAAACATACTTTAAAGAAATATAATCAAGCCACCAACCTTTGCTTGTCCATTATAATCATCATCTAAAATGTTTGAAGAATTTGAAACAGTGATACCACGGAAAAAACGGGAAGATCTCAGGTATCGCTGGAAACTAAGCAACCTTCTCACATTTCTCGCAGACACAGAGACTTCAATTTCAGAATTTGCTACAAAAAAACCAAGAAAATAAATATTGTCTCTAATAAACCTTTACAAAAAAAAGACTGTTCAGGAAAGTTTGACAGAACAACGGCACTGCAATTTTTTTTACCGGTGTATCACACATTTCAGATTTTTATTAATAGGAGACATGGCTTAGGAAATCGTTTTACATTTAAGCACCCTGTGAAGAAAAACTAATATTTAAATCATAGCTGAAATTTATCTTTTTAAGAAACCCTGTTATTGAAAGGACACAATGTATTATAGAAGTTGTGTAAAAACACACACAGTATTCCACACAGGCTCTTTTGGAAAACTGCTCTCACCTACACACACCCAGTCAGTGTCCCTATCAAACCACATTAGATAGGCACACCAGCAAGAAAGTATCGGTAATTCTGTGTCGATATAGGAGTTTCAAGTAGGTTCTGAGCAGGTACAAATAACTTTTACACAGATTTCTAAAGCTCAGAAGTTATCTTAACTTTACTGATAGTTTTAAACACACTCAAATGATTTTGGTGCTTTTGCAGATAACAATGCTCAGAACCTTTCTCCTGACAAACAAATACCACATTTACCCTCACAGCATACGGAATTCTCTTCACAGTACAGTGAAAATGCTACTAGAAATTGGTTTAGCCTGTTTTCAAAGATTAATTCAAATATTTTGCTTTACTCTTATCAGGCTGACTAGATTATTCAAATGGCTGATGATGCTAACTTACGTTCAATTCCACTTGATATGCTTGAAGTGTTTTTGAAACCTGATGATCAAACTACAGATAGCTACAGTTTCTTGGACACGACACAGGTATTTTCAATCTGATATATGCAAGGCTAAACTTGGCCTTTACTTTCTTTTCAGCAATAGCCCCAGCAGCAGTTTTATGTAATTAATACAGTCAATCTTGATATTCCCTCATTCTGCCCAAAGTTACATGTATTTTTTTCTTAAAAAAAAAAAAGAAAGAAAAAAGATATTAAGTGAGGAAGTCAATGCAAACATGTTATTTCCAGAAAATGCAGATCCTCGAAGCCAATAGGAGCCCAGCTTTGCAGTACAGACCTTTTACCCTTCCAAGAACAAGGCATATTAGCAATTACTGCAGTAAGCAGTTATAATTTTTATTCTTAAAGTCAGTCCAAAATACTGAAGAGGGGAAAGTGTAGCCTTATTAACAATCTCAATTAAAAACCTCAGTCATTTCTAGTAAAAGCAGTTTAATTTTCTGTAAGATAAATCCTTTATCATTCCAGAAGAAATTCCAGCTTAATTTCTGTCCTATATTAACTTAACATACTAACTTCCAATCTACACTAATAAAGTGCCTCTGAACAGAACTGACAATTGCACGAACATACAATATCTAATGAAATGCAGCAGCGTTTCACATCAACACCCTCCATTAATAGAGATTAAGCTGACAAAACTGGAATATTCTTTCAGACAAGCCTGAAACACTTCATTAAGATACTGAAGCTCCCATCAGCTTCAAAGGGCTAACACAGACAACTTCACATGAAATATCTTTCTTCAAACCACCTTACTTTAAGGCCAAGGGCACCTCCTCCGAAGACACTGGTACATATATATCCCAGTTATGTAGGCAGATGTACTACATATTATGCAGGCTGCTTACAAAGCAACACTCACGCATACAGCAAGAAAATAAACCAATTCTGTTGTATTACTCTTACCAGTATTTCTAACCACATTTGTTAACATGAGGTTGCAGTCTGAGCACTCCCAGCCTGCAGAACAGGGAAGCACGGAGCAATAGAGATGCTCCTGTTAACACAGTGTAGGTTTCATTAAGTTTTCCTCCCCCTCCATCTTCATTCAGTCCCTTAACGTCCAAGTTGCAGAAGTCATTAGTTTTGAAATAAAATAATATAAAAGGTATATTTAGGTCATGTCATGAAGTAATATAAAATGTCCACAAAGTCACAAACAAAATCCAGGAACTTTCTCACTGTCAGAGATGCCGCCCGTTAATCTTTAGCAGAACAGTATGATGTAGGTAGTACAGGTACAACATCATCTTTCGTCAGCAAAATGCACAACAAAACACAGCAATGCAATAATTTGGCAGTACAGGCCTGCATTCAACATATATTTGTGTCTGGGGGGTGCATATATTTTTGCTTCAGTCTTTTTTCTGATGATGTGGGTACAGAGGCAAATGAATTACTCACACTTTCCGTGGAGCTGAACAGTCATTACTCTTTACTTTGCAATATGCTATTGAGACATTCATCTTAAAATATTTTTAAACTCTAAATTATCATCAGTTTGTATAGTTTGTAAGCTGCTACTGTGACACATTAATCCTACTTTCTCTCCCCCTTATTTAAAAAAAAAAAAAAAAGGAAAGAGGAAAGAAAAAGAAAGAAAAAGAGCACTGCTCCAGCTGATACAATGCAAACAAACAACAACAAAGCCTAATTCATTCCAGCTTTCCTGGCAGCAATGCTGCTATTACAGAATCACAGAACAGCTGAGGTAGGAGAGGATCACTGGAGGTCATCTAGTCAAACTTCTCTGCTCAAGCAGGGCCACCCAGACCACACTACCCAGGACCACATCCTGATGCCTTCCGAATATTTCCAACAGCCTTTGAGGGACCTGTGCCAGTGCTCAGTCACCCTCAGAGTGGAAAAGCGTTTCCTCATAATCAGAGGAAACCTCTTGTGTTTCAGTTTGTGCTCACTGCCTCTGGTTCTGGCACTAGACACCACTGAAATGGCCTGGCTCCATCCTCTTTGCACACTCCCTTCAGGCATTCCTATACATTGATAAGACTCCCCCTCAGCCTTATTTCCAGGCTAGACAGTCCCAGCTCTCTCAGCCTTTCCTCATCATCTTCCTGACCTTTTTATAGACTCTCTATAGCAGGTCCATATCTCTTGAGAACTGGGGAGCCCAGACCTGGATACAATACTCAAAATGTTGCCTCGGTAGTGATGAGTAGAGGGGCAGGATCACCTCCACCTGCTGGCAATGCTCTTCCTAATGCAGCCCGGACACTATCACCCTTCTTTGCCACAGGGGCACATACTGGTTCATGTTCAACCATTTTCAGCCAGGTGTGTACCAGGACTCCCAAGGCCTTTTCTGCCAAGTTGCTTTCCAGCTGGTTGTCCTCCTCTTGCGCTGGTGCCTTGGATTGTTCCTCCCCAGGCTTTCTGCTTCCTCATGAACTGCTATTTATCCTATTTGTATAGCCCAAGTTGGGATGTTTGACCAAACTGTTACTACTATCATTTAGATCTGCAATTATTAGAATAACTTCCAAATGAGAAGAGAGACTTTGAGCCCTGCCAGCCCTCTGCAGTTCCAGAACACCCAATTCACGGGGACTACACCAACCCAAAAAGTAAATTGCTCTATCTTACAGGACAATTCAGAATAGGTGAGTCAGATGTGGAGGTTTGACAGGCAATTAATTTAAAAAAAAAAAGCAGCTAGCTTTCAAGGAAGGGAGGGGGAGTGAAAAAAAAAAGGGGGGGGGGGGGGGGAAGGGAGTGTCCCTCAGCTGCATGAACACTGATAGCATCTGTGCTTGCAGTTTCCTGTTCCTCACAGATAAATTATTGTGAAGGATACAAAAAAAAAAAAGAACCACTTTGTAGTTCTGTCACACCAGCAAAGACAGGTTCATGGGAAGGACTGGTAAACTGAACTAGTCAAGTAATGGAAACTTGGTATCGCCCTCCTGACACAAGAAGAAAATTCATTCCCTTTATATGTGTGATTAATAAGAGAATGTCAACCCACACTCTTCTATCACGAGTCACGAAACAAGATGCTAATTTCAGAGGTCCTACCAAAGCAAGGTTCAATAAGGTATTTATAATGGAAAGAAGAAGGTGAAGAGTGAAGAGTGCAACACATTTCTTCAAGAAAACGCACACCGCAAAAAAATCCTTCCTCCCAGCCCAAACGTCCTTCATTTGTTTAAACCTCTCAGTGTGCTAAACGCCTTTCTAATATCCACTGGTGACCATTAGCACATAAGAGATAAGGAGACAAGTATATAAGATTCACAGTCTTGAGAACTGGAACAGAATGAAAGCAAAGTCAGGATGCTGGGCATATTAATAAAGAAGCTATGGCACCCAGCTGTGCCTTTTGATGCAAGGAACCAGAAGACTAACTGTTAGGCCTTCATGCCTAATCAACAGCAGCTCTTGTATGTCATACTTCTTCCCTTCTTAAGTCTTCATGCCCTACTTAAAGCTACTTATCACCCAAAATATTTACTACTTCCAAATTATTTTTTATTAAAATTATTATATTCTTGTTTAAACAAAGTGTAAGCATTATAAGTGCAATGCCAGTATAATAAAAAATGCCTTTCTTTAAAACAAAGAAAAACATTATCTATTTACTAACGTCAGTTATTTTGCCAATGTTATGCATATATAGCAAGAAAATACTGCAAGTTGTCTCCGCGAAGATTTCATCTGCATTCCAAGACACTTATTTTAATCTCTTCCCACTCCCAATCTTTTTCAGTGTGTTGTGATTCATGAAAACCTAAAAAAATAATTTTATCACATTCCATAGGGATGTTATGTATTTATTTCTCTCAAGCTGAAATAAAAATACAAAATAACTAGAGAAAAGACAAGTGACAATCAGTTACAAAATCATAATACATAGATTTTATTCTCAGAATTTCTGCATTTTTTCTATAGTAAGGACAAACAAAAAGAAGAATGACAACTATGGTTGGGTTTGATTTTTGTTAATAGAAACCTTAAATCCTGGCAAAATGCCTCTACTTTCTTTTAATATAAAGAAATAAAGACTCACAGCCTCTGACAGGGTCCTAGTTGAAACAAGGGTATCCAGCATAAGAACTATACTTCCATTGCTTCCCTGCTACAGCCCAAAAGGTAAGCAGGGAATTATCCATTATAAAAATCACTGAAATTTGCCAGTACCAGTAAAAATAGCTTAACTGAGGATCTGTGGTATCACTGCCACAAGCAGAAAAAGAAATTTTAATAAAATATTGAATCATAGAATCACCAGGTTTGAAAAGACCCACCGGATCATCGAGTCCAACCATTCCTATCAAACACTAAACCATGCCCCTCAGCACCTCGTCCACCCGTCCCTTAAACACCTCCAGAGAAGGTGAATCAACCACCTCCCTGGGCAGCCTGTTCCAGTGCCCAATGACCCTTTCTGTGTAAATTTTTTTCCTAATGTTCAGCTTAAACCTCTCCTGGTGGAGCTTGAGGCCATTCCCTCTTGTCCTGTCACCTGGGAGAAGAGACCAGCTTCCCTCCTCTCTACAACCTCCTTTCAGGTAGTTGTAGGGAGCAATGAGGTCTCCCCTTGAGAGGATGGATCTTCCTTACATATGAATGTGAAACCCGAAGTTTTGATGTGTGCAGCTCAAGAGGAGTTTTCCTAAAAAATTGAATGAAATCTCAACTTTTCATAGAAGTAATCTTTCACAGCTTCTCCATTTGAAGCAAAGCTACATGTTTATCAGTTTTACATATCACCAAACTTGACATATGTGAAAGTTTCCACTACCTGTAAATATATTTGTCTGAAAGAAATATTCTATTTCACATATCAGTTATAACCATATTTCTAAGGCCTTCCAGGATACAAATAGTTTTCTATTTAGGAAAATTTGAAAGTATTATCTAGTATTTCATACCACTAGGGGGACCCATAAGCATTCTAATTTCACAACTTTTCCCACCAACCCATTAACAAATGCATTATATCAGATCTGTGCACATTTTCAAAAAAGATACTTCAAGTCCTGTTATTTAGCTTTTTTTTTTAGATTTTCCACTCATCGCTTGCATTTGAAGTACTTTTAAGATTCAGTACAAACTATAATTTTGTTTGGAAGATGAAATTTCAGCAAGGATTTTTTTTAAAAGTTACATATAAAGACTATTGGTTTCTAAAATACCTGATTATACTCTCAGTCTTCCTTAGAACCACTCTGAAGCCCTGTTTAGCATCATTGTAAGGCACTATACCTCCTTTTCTGCTTAAAGCAGAAAGAAGAAAGAAGAAATTAAAAGAAAAAATTAAGCCAGACTGTTTTGGTTTTCATGTATCGTACACATATATATTTACATACATATTAATACATTTCTTTTTCAAATAATAATGATCACCAGAAAATACACTGTGGGTTGATGATTACTTAAATAATCTTCTAATGATTAGTTAAATAAGACTTTGCAAGTGTCCTCTGGCTAAGTGGAACCAGAAAAGTCTATTAGGTTTCAAGAAACTCTAGTAGTACCAAAACTCTACTGAAAACTCTAGTAGTCTTCAACAGATCCTTCCTGATTGGAGGGAAACTGCTAGGAATCATCACCACTGAAAGTTAACTCCCTTTCTAAAGGATCTTGCAGAATGAAATACTGGCTTAGCAAAGTATAGAGCCACAGAACAATAGAATGATTTAGGTTGGAAGGGACAGAAGAGACTTCTGAAAGTCCTTTGGTCCAATCTTCTGCTCAAGTAGAGCTAAACTGAGATAAATTACTTCAAAATGCAGAGATTAGATTACTTCAGTATGAATTAAATGCCAATTCTCCAATGGCACTGTAAGCCATTACACAACAGTAAAGTGTAAAGAAAATACCATGAAAAGGTATCTAGAGGATTCTACTCATATAACTCCCTAGAATTCTGGCTCCTCTTAATACTTCTGTAAACATCTTGGGAAGGATACAAAACTAAGTAAATTGAACAATGTCATTCCTGTTCTGGACTTCATAACCCCCAGCAGTCCTGCAGTTGTGTTTAACCCGAATCTACCCATTGCACAAAACAAATCTGCAGCTCACAGCAGCACCGTGTGAGCTAACAAACCTCAGTGAGGCAAAATATTTAAAGGAGTATCATCAGAATACATACATATCCCTTACAGAAAAAGGTTATGCTGTGTTAAGATACTGATGTTCTTGAAGAACAGGTACACAACACGTAACAGCTCAACTATTTTCCCTTTTGGGGGAAGTATAATACATTCCACTATCATCAGATCCTTTTCTTGATGTCTTCCAAGGAACCATCATCCTTTGGTGTTCTAGAAATCTTCAATTCTATGGCCATGGAATGACAGAATCATTAAGTAATCCTTTTTGGCTATTTTTCACCCTCAGAAATGAAACAATTCAGAAGTAACACATTGTGGTTGACAGAAAAACAATATCTGTTGAAAGTCTGTACGACTGTCAATAAAAAAGTCCAACTGGGAACAGAGATTAAAACAAAAGAATTCTTATGTAGTTCATGCCAAATTGTCCAGCATAAAAAGAACAAAAAAGAAAGCCTTTCAAAGTTGGATAAGGAACACATTAGAGGGGTTCAAAAGAAAAGAAAAAAATAGGATGTAGCTGTGTCTTCTTCTAAAGCCAAACTTACCTCAGCAACAAAACACTGAGTGAGCTGTACCAGTGTAAGACTCCAGAGCACACATGTTGTTTTACAGAAACTTGAAAAGAAGAAATTGTAGGTAAAACAACGTAGGATAGCAAAAGAAAAAAATAAATAAAAAGGGCAACCCCCCAGTTCTATATTCTCAATTATAAGTTTTTACCCTGAAATCTTCCTTAACCAAGCTTACTTTTTACTTCAAGTTTACCTTTATGGCTTTCTTTTGGCCAAAGATGTATTTAGGACATTTTCTGTGACTTTCCCTTGTGTGACTGCATTCTCCACACTAAACAAGAGGTCAAAATTTCTCTCACACTGAAGAAAACAATTTGAGTAATCTGGATTGTGAATAATTGGATGACAGTTTCAGAAAGTATTCTTCACAGAAAGTCATCTTTTAAAGAAATCTTATGAGTGTAAGCTTTTATCTCCTTTTACAGGGAAATGTATACTTCATTCAACCTATGACCACACAAAATTCTTCTTGTATGACTTTATTAATTGTGAAACTCACCCTTCATCACATTAGACTGTTGAACAAGATAGACAATTACTCTCAATCAGATTCAGCTAGGCAGTTTTTCTAGACTGTTAAAACAAAAGGGGGCATTCCACTTCATCTGGACTATGCTCATTTTATATCAGTCTTTAAATAGTATTGTTGAAAGCATGATTAGGTGCTGTTACACAAAGATTTCCCCAATTGTTTAAGGGGATCAATTTGAACTCATCTCTCTTGTTTGACTTCTGGCCTTTCACCCAAGGGAAGTCTACGTTCATCCACAATGTAAAGGTTTTCCAAAGATTTGTGAGTGAAAAACTGCGAAGTTCAAAACAACATTACAAACACTAGGTGCTGACATCCTTGCCAGATCTCAAAGCAGCACATAAAATGTTCCGTGAACTGCAATTTCCAAGCAAACAGTCTGAAAGTTGTACACCAGAGAAATTGGAATTTTTTCATCTGTTTGCACCCTTAAGAGTGCAATTAACTGTATCTGTCACCCACAACAGTCACCTAAACTCCTCCTTTCTCCACTAAAAATGCTTCATGTACAACTAAGGAGAACCATCTAAGTCTCAATGAAGTCTCAAGTTTCCATCACATCGTTTTCTCTCCTGTGTGAAGCACTGTACTGTATGCAAGCATCAATTTGGTTCAAATTGGGTAACTCCTAAATATTTACAGACATACACTGATTCACTCAAAAAACTTTTTTTTCTTTCTAAGGTATTTTTACTCACAGATGTGACATTTGGTTATCTACAAAACATAAAATAGAGCCACATGCACTGGCAACACCACCATCTCCCCACAGAAGCACACTCAGACTAAAGTGGCACAAGAGAATTCTAAAAACCTAACAGACAAGATCTTATCTATTCTGGTGCAGATACAACAGGAAAAAGAAGAAGAAAAAAAAAATGTTTCCTCTCTATAAAGCCAAAGTATTTGGTTTTTATCCAGTTCTTCCAGACTATATCCATCAAGCCCTTCCTGATAAGGAAGTTTGAAATCATTAAAGATACTTACCAATATTTTTGCTGTTGTCCTAATAATTCACTTTAGCTTCACTTTATTCATTTTGGCTTCACTTCCTTACTATAACATACTGCACAGATCACCAAGTACATTGGCTGATTATTTTTTTCCAGGTGAAACAGGGAATGATTGGGACACATTATGTATTCTTCTGTTCGTGAATGCTAGAAAATCCTCACAAGCATGAAAAGTTTATTTGCATGGGGGGTATATAGACACATGTATGAAAAACAACATAAAAAAATCCAATTATTGACAACCTCTCAAGATCAGGAAAACAAACCCTAAAATTTTACTGCTGGTTTGCCATTTCTGAAAAATTGAGTATTTTCATACTGTCATCTACCAGTTCTTCTACCCAAGACTTTGTTTTGCATTAACATCTATCAACATATTCTATCAACACTGCAGGTTGAATTATTATCTATGATGTCTTTGGTAATGTAAAAAAAAAAAAAATTAAAAGCAATCACGTTAACTGTAGCCTGTTTGTAAGCCAGAAGAGTAAGAGTGGTTATAACCACTGCAATCACTTTTTTAATAACCTCCCTGAAAACCAAACATGACATGCTGGGTTGTCAGACTGCCAAAACTCCCTCCTTGTTAGCTGAGGAGTGAAAAGTAGATCCAGTGCTCCATACTCAATTCGATAGAACACCCAAGTATATGTAATTTACTGTACAACTGTGAAATATGTACCTCCACTGAACAAAACCACACCACTATATTTAAGATAAAAATATACTTCTGACAAAGGAAGTTACATGGTTGCTCTCTCCTCTCCAGAAATAGCAGCTTTTAGCTGCTAACTTGAGTTTATGCTCATGGTCCTACACAGACATAATCAACAGAACATAGTAAAACTACTAATTGATGTCCCTATGTTAACAGATTACCAACCAATGTGAATACAATCCCGACCTTCTCCATTCATGAGGAAGCAGTATTGCTTAAGATTGTTTATTGAGCTCTTTCTCTTGCGATTAGCTATAAAAATGTGACTTGTCGAATAATGGATAATATAGAAGGAAAACTACCACCCAAACTTAGTTTGATCATCAGTCAAATTCTGCAGTTAATAACCCTCATATGACTCCCATACCACCATCTCTAGTAACAATAAAGACATTTTTCGAACAACCACTTTAAAATCAGATTTCCTAGAAAGATGTTACCATTAAGAATAATTATAGCCAATTTAGAAACTTGAACGTTCATGTGACAATTACAGAACTCTGCAATCAAGATGTAGACACCGAGTTTATAATACTTGGGAAACAGAAACAGTCTTAAAAACTAGATGCTAACAGACTTTACTTTGGTAGCAGTAGTTGAAATTGCAAGTAAAAGTTATGTTGTGAAACAAAGTGACCCTTTTTTAAGAAAAACTACAACAAAAAAACCAGTAGCTTCACAAAATGAGTAATGCATTTAAAATTCACTAGTCCTCAAACCTACTAATAAAATACTGAGTTAAAAGCCTATTAATAAAATACCGGAAAAAAAGAACTGGTCAGCAGATTATTGGCTGGACTTGCTGAAAGACGTTCAACTTCTTCACAAGACATCACTGACAGAAAAAGAAAAGAACACTAAACAACAAAAGCCAAGCAAAATAAAAAATGACAACAGTGCTTCAACACCGTGAAAGACAGCCAGTATGTCATCTGTAAAACACGTAAGCAATGATCACTGCAAAATATTTAGAACAAGAAAGTAAAGTTAGTTGATAGCAGAATAAGAGTTACAATGAAACCTTACAAACACCATGAAGGAAGCACATTCATGCACCACTGATGTTCAGGATGCAGCTGTGATGGGCGGTTGGAGGGAATCAACATTCAGACTGCTTAGTTTGCCTCAGCTGCCCATCAGACCCTCTTCAGCCCAATTTTTTGCCCCAAACAAAGGTAGCTGGCTGGTTCAGCTGGCTCCTCACATGCTCTCTATTGCCTATATTCTCAGCCACATAGGACTATGGGGCAAAATCCTCCTGGAGTTACTGTGAGAGGGTGAGGAGGATATTCTTAAAATGAGGTCTAATTCAATTCTCACAACTTCTGAAAATTCCCACAGTCTGATAATACGATACTTAAATTCTTTTGCTTAAAACAATTAAGGAAACGCTGATCCAAACCCAATTAGCATTGCAGAGGAAAAAAGAAAACATTTTACTGATGTTAAAAAAAATATCAGTAATTTAATAAATAATCTAGTGATATAGTGAGAGATGGGGCCGAACTCCTTACTGACTTTGAAAGAAAACGTAGCAGCTCCATAACGTAGCAGGAGTCTGAAGTCAAGGAGTAATGCTGCAACAGGCCACAATCTTGATGAGGAAAAAAACTGACTATAACATGACAACTCTGGAAACTGCCCCAGCAGCTGACTCGAGAGGGAAGCTACAGCCAAAGAATTTTTTGGGCCTCCTAGCAACATTCTTTGCTGTCATTAGACACCACAGTTGATGTTGCTAAAAGCTGGTGCCTGTGCCTGAACAAGTAGGGGCAAGAAGAAAGGGTGTGAAAATCCTTTTCCTGATTAGTCATGTTCTGTCTTATGCACAATCATCAGGATGGAAAGAAAACAGCAGTATGAGTCCCAAAGAAACTGCACGTCATTTGACAATAGCAATAACATCATACATGACTGCCTTTTAACAGGTAGCTCCTTTAATACTTCTGTTAATATCTTCCCGTATCAGCAAGAAATGCCACATATATATATGCACACACACACAAAAAGGCATAGTTATGTAATTCATAAATTGCATGCTATTTCTACAGAGAACGTTTATTACACTCAATAGAATTATCAGGACTTTGAGACAGAATTCTTATCTTCTATTGAAAAAAAATTAATACAGCATACTCTTCAAACTTTGTTTTCTCACCTATTTCACTAAGTTTTGAATGAAACAAGAGTTTAAGAGTTCTAAATTTAAGTAGTGATCTACTTTTAAGAAGAGTAACTTCAGTTAAGATCAGAATATTAAGTAGACCAGTTTCTGCCACTCATTTTTATTAATAAGGTAATTACAACAACCACACTTGCTACCATGAAATATGTTTTTCTGAATCTCTCCACTGCATTCAGAATACTTGAAATTGTACTGATACAATGGTGTTACAAATAGTTTATGACAGTTAATACATTAATATTATTGGCACAAATTAATTAAGACTTAAACCCCCTGCACTTTTGCTGCGTATTGGTTTGGTTATTGAAGCTTTTATAGTAAAAGCTCTACGGACATATTTAGTTATAACAATATAGATGGAGAGAAAAAAGTGAAGGAATCTGAAAATATTTTTTCTTATAAAACTTCTGAGAAAAAAAGTTTCCTAAAACATAATAAAAAAAAATTAGTCTGTTTTCTTATAACACTTTAATGTTTATTTAAGGTGTGTTTATGTCAATAAAATTAAGTCTTAGCTACACATTTGAATAAATGTAACATTAATTGATTACGATGAGGTCAAGCATATTGACATTTGCTGTAATTCTCTTCAGACATCATCTTGGACCAGGCCCTTCTGCTGCTTTATGAAAGCAAGAAAGTATTCTTCTCAACTGATTGTGTCTGCCAAGTAAGAACTGGGCACACACATCAGGAGCTGTATACAGGATAGTCTTCAGTTCCAGAGGGATTCAGGTCTAAATTCAATGAGTTTAAACTACATTTTAAAAAATAAAAATATAGCAGCAAAAATTTTCCTTTTCTATTTTTGGTAATGAAGCATCATGAAAGATTTTCCTAAGAATTATAAAAAAAAAATGGTCTCTAATTTTATTTTTAGAGGCTCAGTCGTTGAAATTAATGGAAGCCTTTGTTTATTTGTCATTTATCTGCTTTTAAATACTTACAGTGAAAAATACGGAAATCAATGTATGGATGAGAACCTCTTCTCTCTTTTTCAAATCCTGCCCGACTTCTTACTCGCACATCTCCTAGAAACAGGGTCAAGAGTGAAATAAAAGTGTGGAAGAGTGGCAGAGATAAAATGCAAATGAACATAGCCTGGAGGGATAAAGATTCATGTACTTAATGGAGGAGGGTTGTTCAAACAATAGGCCTACTTCAATGTTTTTTGGTTTTAAAGGTGAAATTCAAAACAAAGTTTGAAGACTTGTTAAACATGCAATCGCATGCCTTCTTGTCAAAATCTCTCCTGTCTAAGCATACGTGGCCAGAAGCATGTGATAAGCATTCAGATGAAATTAGGAACAGCTCGCTACATCAGTATGGCAAAAAATGCACCTTAATATGACAGGAAACAAGAACATTAAAAGTTGATTTGTTCCTCAGTAACACACACAAAACGATAACATTTTGTATAATACAAAAAAGATTCAGCTTCTAGGAATGGTAGCTTTTAGCAAATAAGCTAGTTACAATATGGTTTGATATTACATAATAGAATATTTTCCTACTAGCATTTACTTACTTGTGCTCAGCTGTTTGAATATTACACAAGAGCCTATTAAAATACCAAAACTCAGTATTAAAATTTTAATCAAACTATTTTGCACTGCAATTAGCTTCAACCTGAATCTTTTAGCATGCTAGTTGATGTCTACTTATGCATTTTACCAACTGAAAGCTGATCAGTATTCTTTCATTAGGTATTTGTATGCATTAATGTAAGCACTGGATTAAGAGCTTTCACTTAAAACCCCTTTTGCAATTACAAATCTGGGCAAACCTTTGAGGATCAAATGCAATAACGTTTGCAGTAGTGTTTCCCTCCTCAAATCCTAATAAAAAAATAGTGAAATATAAGATGGGAAAACGTTCTGGTTTCTAATTATGAAAATCCTTGAAGTGTAGTATTCTTTTCTCAAACACAGCGATTTTCATATGAATCAAAGTATTTTACACAAAGACCCAAGACTGATTTTATATGAACAAAATAAAAATATAGCTGTTTAATTTTCAGCAACTGTAACACCTTGATTGTGTTTTCTCCTTTTCTTCTCCAACTAGCTAATTTGTAATGCTGAAGCAGGCAACTTGTCAGACAATAGCTGAAGATACTGACTAAAATTTCAGTTTTAAAACTTAACAAATATATTTCTAGAGATACATATCTATAAACACTGACATATCTATAGTGACACACTTCCCAAGAATGTTATCTTGTGAGGCACCCTGGAAGGACCACAAAAGATAAGCAGGCCCAGGGCTCCCCAAATAATTAATCTATAGTTAACATATCAGTAACAAAATGCAAAACATATGTGGTTTTCAGTTATTCCTTTCGGGTTTTTTGAAACTGAAAACCTCAGAGCTGGAAGTGAAAGTTACCCAGTTACTACCTGTAAATATCTTTCAGTCCACTGACAATATATTACTTATAGAGGTTTCAAGCATTTATCTGAGCGGAGTGCAAGAAGCTTGTTTATTCCAGGCAATACAGAGGCAGCAAATTGTAGAACTCTTCTGTTAGGCATAAGCAACTGGTGATTATTATTTACGAAATAAGTCAATAAAAAGGAAAAAGGAATCAAGTTTTTGAAAAGAGGAGGCACTAGTAGCTGTATATGATAATACTTGTTCACACAGAGGAAAATGCAACTTTCATTACCTTTCACTCATTTATATCTGGGAAATCAGTCATAGCTACAGCCATGTGAATGAGTTCACCAGCTGAATTAAAAGAAAAATACTATTTTTAGTTGAGGTAATTTTTTTTTTATAGAAAAGGTGATACATCTTTTGTGAATTATATTTAGTTTTCAAGGCTTGGCTTAACTTTCAAAATTTACGTGAATTAAAAAATAGTTTCAGCCAGTGTAGAAATAAGTTTTGGTGAACAACTTACTTGTTCCATCAAGAATAGGAAAAGTTCACAGAAAAATACCTCAAGACTAACATGGCATTCTGCAAATAACACAACAAGCAGGTTTATCTGATAAACGATATCCAGAAAATTTCTCTCTGTTTTTTATTTGCCAGTACCTGGTTTAACAGCACAGACAGAATAACAGTGTCCCCATTATCCCTGAAATCCCTGCAATGTTGGAGATTTTGAGTAGGAAAACAATAAAATATGTCTGTATGTGAATGCAGAAGTGCAACTCACTACATTGCTTTTAACAGGAAGCATTAAAATGTCTATTTTACAGGACTAGCTCACCAAAAGAAGAAATGGTAGACTAACAGCGCAACTGTAATAAGATAAATGTAAAATGAGGGCATTTACTTGCATACAAATGAAATAAGAAAATCCCAGCAAGGAAGGTAAAATATTTTTCATTAAACAGTTTTTAAACAAAAATCTCTCTCCTTTATCATGGTAGCAGCAGAGGGTGTTTTATTAAGAATCAAAATTTCAACAATAGGTTGTTTATTTTGAATACATTTGGATTTATTTTGGAAATAGATATTGCTTCTACATGCCTGGAATTTATCACAGTAGATGAAATAGCTCTTCTGTCTTCATTTTGGCCTAGCAGGAATTTCTATCTCCATTACCACTGTACAGAACTACTGCATTTTTCTAGATTTCAGACAATAAATGTGCTTGGATAAAAACTTGGACAAGTGGAATTTGAAGATACCACACATCTATCTCAAGTTTCTACATATATAGAATCAGAAAAAGGAATAGCATCCAACTGGCTGCGCATTAGCACATTATGAAACTATGTGCTATTAGCACAGTGAAACTAAGCACTATTTCACATGTATAGTTAGTCCTGAAACATTCAGAAAGACTGGACCATCATTATGCGTTCACGGTTCAGTTAATCTGACCTGCAAAGATCACTAGACCCCAAATGCACCCACTTCATCGTGCTTGCACACAACATAAAATATTCATATTGATTTGCTTGGGAAATCCTGCACAAGTGTTTTGTAACCTATGACTCTGAAATAATACAGAATTTAATATTAAGGAAGAGCCACATTTATCACAGGTAACTAAAAAAAAAAGCACAAGACATTTCAGATTTAAGATTACTTTTGTCAGGCAACAGGATGCTATTACATAATTCCTTTGGACGGCAGCACAAGCCCACCCTCAGAGCCGACTGTTATTATGGTAGCTGAAATATAATTAAGATTCAACACCTAAACCAAAATAACCTATGACTAGTTTTCATTTATTTAGGCCTTTCAATAAAATGTCAAAATGGTTACAAAATCTTTTGAAACCATCAGATCACACCATTTGCTTATAGATAAATTTCCTGGAGTAGAGGGGTAGAAATGGTAGGAAGCTGACAGTTTAAGTGTCCCTGCTTTAGCCACTCTGAAAAGACTCCTCTGTTTCCCGAGGGGAACACATTCAAGTCCAGCATCTTAATGACATCAGACTTCCAGGAACAACTTTTTTGCCTCTTTGAGAGTTTCTATGAATCCAAAAAATCAATTTAAAGAAATGTGAAGGCTTCCTTTCAAAATTCAACTTTGTGCACCAACCTGACAAAATATCTGAGTACTTAACTAGATTTTTTTCCCAGAATAGTTCTACATGACTAGGATTACTTGCATTTTTAAGACAAAGGCCATACAGACTGAAACCCAACTGAAGACTGAATAAATACTGGAAGAAGAAAGGTAAGAGGGACGTTTGCAGCTACAACTGAAAACTAAAAAGGAATTAAGGTTGTAACAAAACTTACCTGGAGAGGGATCATTTAGTTCCTACCCCTCTCTCAGACTCCTGTTCACCCCACAAGGACAGTTCTGATACTTACGAGGCAGCTGAAATGCCATAGCTGACATCCCTGTGCGTTAGGGTTACACAGCACAAACTTTGTGCTACCCTAATACTCCAGTGCGGCACAGTAACAATGCAGCAGCTGCTTGGGGAGCTGAGGCTTTCTGGAGCAGGGGCAGAAATCTCAGAGCTCATGGAGGACAGCTGGGAGCAGAAATTACGACAGCCACCTCTAGGTAAACCACTCAAGTCAAAGCCATGAAGTTGTGAAGAGCAGAATTTCCAGAAAGAATTACTAGCTTCACAGATTAAAGTTCCTATTAAATTTGTTGGAGAAAGAGATGACAGGTCAGCTGAACATGCAGGAAATAAAGCAAAAGGAACACAATGCAACAACCACTACCAGAGAAGATCATGCACCTGCACTACACAATAGCTTGCCTCCACTGTTTCGTATTTTAAGTGATCAAGACCTCTAGAGAAGTGTAAGATGCTCCAGTTCTATCTGAGAATTGCGTGCTTACCAATACAACAAGTCAGTGTCCCATTCTTTCTACTCCATGCACAGTAGCAAAATTTCCAGGCAGTATAAAAACACACAAAACCAGAAAAGCAAAGAAGAGAAAAATCAAGAAAGCATTGAGACTACACAGAAGCGTTTAGAGGAAAATGAGAACTCCTTATAGTTGCTTAGAGAAGATGCTGACTGAGGCTATGCAGATATGTTAGCCCTTCCAAGATCTTAAAAGAAAAATTCTACAATGCTGCATCTGTATCTATATTTTAAAATAGTAAATAAGCCACTTGGGAGTGGCTTAGTGTATATTTTGGGAATGGGGCATGACAGATGAGTCATTAGAGTCAACCCTGTGTGTTTATATCGACACCAATGAAGACAGGAGTTAGTTGTTTGTTTGTGCGTCCCTAAAATTTGATCTTTTAAATTGAACCTGGAAATGCTGCCATACCACAGGAATTTCTATTTACTTGGTGCAAATTAATTACCATTACATTCCCATTGGAACAGCCTGAAAACATTAAAAGAAGCAACTCTATGGCCAGCACAACTAAGCAGAGGCAGAAGGATCTGTCCTAGATACCCTTAAGCTTTATATTTTTAGTCTGCTAAAATAAACACCTTACTAAGGTACCTTTTATTAGTAGACACAGTCTGTTTGAAATAATAATCAAGTAAAAGGTAAAACCTCTCATGAGTGCGCCTAACACTTCCCATTAAGTTACAGCTGAGGATTCCTTACAACTTACTCTGCTAGAGTGTACTAAGATAAATAAAAATATAAATCCCAAACCCTCAAAATACTGTATGGGAAATACAACACTTCACATCTCATGCAAAAAAAATTCTAATTGAATATATTCATTCTTTAATCTACTCAATAGGATTGTTTCCACATACTGGTGCATCTAACTGTTCAGCTTTCAGGCTGGTCTTTTATACAGTCCACGTACAAATACAACAGTAATAAATCTGTAAATAGTTGTTAACTTGTACAGTATAATGTACAACGTGATCACCAACAAGTGAGCAAGTAATATAAATTTAACATACTGATTCAAACATCCAATCAGCAATTTTTTGCTTGCTTGATGGTACCTTCCTCCCCCCAGCTGAAGTTAGAAGAGGTCAATCCTTTAAAAGCCTTACTGCCTCTGAATAGCCAGCATCACTGAACAGCAACAAATGCCCGCAAAAGTTATGCTATTCACCAATCATATAGTCCAATAATTAATTCCAATGAGAGAACAAATGAAAATTTAGATTTCCTTAACATCATATTCTGAATATATTCCAGTTCTGCCTGTGAGAATAATCAAAGATTTCAAAACAAGTAAGAGTCTTCCCATCAGTTCAGGTGTATATACCAAGGAAGACATGATTTCTTTTCTTCTAGATTTACTTGAATGTTACCATAAGTCCTTTTGCAGAAAAAATGGGCCTAACTATTTCATGGCACAGTTAAACTTCCAAAGCAGCAAAAGAAATCTGATTATTCTCCCCAGAAATTAAGAATTATTTTCTTACAAGCTGAGTTTCTATCACTAGGAAATTAATTTTCAAGAGATAAAAACGAAGACATATACTTACACTAACTTTAATTCAAGCATATAAGTGCATTTTTAAAATAAATTAATACATATGACCCCTGTTGTGGGATTAAAAGTACTCAATTTGTAGGATTTTGAAGCAAAAAAAAAAGGGAATATTATATAAATAAAGCACAAAATAAATATGGTTTAAAAAGAAAATATCACAAAACTAAGCAAACAAAACTACTCCAGGCCTGAATTTACTTTCTTATTCTAGTGACTAGAGCAGACAAGACTAGACTTTGAAGAATGCTAGTGTTCCTCCTGCAAAAAGGATTACAAATTAAAGTTATTTTAACTCTTGAAAATTAAATAGATCTATTTCCAACCAGAAAAAGGATGCAGCTTTTTCAATAAATATTTAGAAACCAGCATCTTCTGTCCTCCTTCTTTTACAAACTTCCAAAGTAATTACATTCTCTTAACAGAAACTCTTCAGTAGACAATCAGTGCTATAGCATCAACTTCACAAACTTAAAAAATCAAAATAATTTAAAACCAAAAAATCTGAAGATGCTAAGTCAAAACTGGATTTTTTATATATGTGTGCATGTGTATGCCTGCATATGTAGGTTATGACTATAAACTCCTATATACAAACACTTATACACATGCACATAGCTTACAACTTTAAACTCATAGACAATGCAGTTATGAATTTCTGGGGACTTTAATACACACAATATGCAATTAAATTGAAAAGACTCAGGACATAAAAAGACACGTTCTGGCTGATTTAGTTGGAGCCGGTTAAGAATTTATAATCACTAGCTGTTGGTGTTCATTGAGCCGTGCGAGACATCATGCAAGCATTCATAGTCAATTTCAACACCAAATCATAGCTCAAGATGGCTTAAATTAAGTGGCATAATTTTGCAGTGAAACAGACTTAGAGTACATACATAGTCCCCGTGCCATCTGCACCACCAGCAGCCTCCAGAAGAGGTGCGGGAAGTACTGAATCCAGCAGCCAGATCTGCAAGAGTTTTGCATCTTTCTCCTGTCAAGGACTGACCTCAACTCCTTCCATGCACTCACGATCACTAGAGGGTTTCCCAAGACGCTTGCCCCTCCTGACAGTGTTGTTTCCTTTTAATTTGGTTTTACTCTTTATCTAGTTGTGACTCTGGAAACATCCTTCAGCAAATTGACTTAACTACTGGCCCTGTCATACAGCCTTTCCCTTCTCAAGTCATCTACGATTAATAAGAGAAGTATTGTTTAAAATCATATAATTATTTCAAGAACATCTTGAGCATTTCACAGCCTTAGTATCAAAGTTTCTTGTAGTGTGTGGCAACTCTCACGCAAGTGTTTCCTAAGCTACAGTTTTAGCCAGAAGGATACCACACAAAAGTGATAAATTCCATCACAGGAAGTGAAGATCAGTCATGAGTCACTTTGAAAACTTAACTTCTACCAACACACATTATTTTCATTGTAATGTCTTTCTATTTTTTTAAATATAGGAGTAAAACAGCTGACAATGGTTAAATTGGGAAACAAAAAAAAGGAAAAAGGCAAACAATCAAAACCCCCAAGTCAACATAAAAGAACCCAAAATTCTCAAGAGTCTAACCAGAATATTATCCAGGAGAAAGGGAATTATAAGCTTAAGAATTCAACACTCAAAAAAATCCCAATTATTTTAAATTGATCATAAACGTTAAAACTTTGCAATATAGAAACTGATATGCTTACCTAGCATACGAATGTACAACGCAGTCTGATCAGAGCTGTCATAGGAAATTGCTCCACGTCTCTGCAAAAAAAACCAAAGTATATTTCATACAAGTTAGAAACGAATCATTTTTAAATCAAAATGAAAATAAAGTATAAATTGTCCATTTCCAATTTAATTCTCAAAATTAACTTTGGAAATTTGAACATGCATCTTTCAAATTTGAATGTGTGTACATATTTCTTTTGGTTTAGGAGGGGACAAAGGAAGGACAGGAATTAGTGGTAAAGAGATCATGAAAAACAGGACAAGAGTCCAAAAAGGAAAAATGAACTCTAAATTTCTTCCCACATGCTCCTCAATCAAACCCTCACAATAAAAAAAAGACACAGAACAATAATAAGCAGATAAAAAAAACATCCTCCTCACAGCCTTCTACAATGTAATACTTAACTGCTTGCAGTTCCTGGTTTATTTATTTACTTTTACCAATGGACTAATTCCATCTCTCAAAACTAAGAGAAATTAAGAGAAATAAAAGAACTCAAATGACACCACTACTGCAGTCCTCAGAATTCAACCTATATTCTGCAAAGGCTGCCACATGGTACTTTGATTCCACCCTGTACTTTCTGCAGGCAAATCAACTGAAGCAGGACATCACACATTCTTGTTTTTTAAAGAAAACAAGTGGCATTTCACACCTGAGGACAGAAGTCAAAGAATCATCAAGCTATCCATGCATGACACTGAGATACTCCCACACACAGACTGCATTTCTTACCCACACGAACTACATATGTTCCATACATATTCAGCTAATGCAATAATAGTTACAAATCCAGGAAGTATCCCACAAGCATGGTGAACTGGTCCTCTAACAGCTAAAAACTGGAGGAATGTTCTCATAGTTACACAATACTGGCATCACGTAGCCTTCAAAGCTTGACATGATCTATCACGCAGCTTCACAACTTGCCTTTACTGTGCTTTCTCCATCTTCTGCCCCTTCCTAGGGCCTTTGTTAATGTTACTTCTTAACCTCAGGTCTAGAGAAATTACCTTCACAGTGAGACCTATTTTGCCAGTTCACAACATTTGGAGAAGAATAGGCTGAGAGGAGACCTTATTGCTCTGTACAACTACCTGAAAGGAGGTTGTAAAAAGAAGGAAGCTGGCCTCTTCTCCCAAGTGATGGGGGACAGGACAAGAGGGAATGGCTTCAAGCTCCAGCAGCGGAGGTTCAGGCTGAACATCAGAAAAAAAAATTCCATGGAAAGGGTCATTGGACACTGGAACAGGCTGGTCAGGGAGGTGGTTAAGTCACCATCCCTGAACGTGTTTAAAAGGCAGATGGATGAGGTGCTGAGGGCCGTGGTTTAATGGTTAATAGGAATGGTTGGACTCATAATCCTGGGGGTCTTTTCCAACCTAGTGATTCTGTGGTTCTTTAAAGAAGTAAGACTTTTTGTGTGTGCACATCAAAAAACTACTATGACATTGCCCTGTGCACCATTTTTATTTACACTGAAGACAGTGAAATCTTTGGTGCCACAGAGGGTCATCATACCCCTCTGAGAATATCAGATAAAAGCCAACTTAGAGGTAAACATCGCCATCCATTTTTAATTCTGTGTAGCAGGAACATTGTACCAGCCTAAAAATGTGCAAGTTCAAAAGACAAGAAAACAAACCATGTGAGAAGACGGGATGGGAAAAACAGATGTTGGCTACTGAAAAGAATTCTAAAACAAAGAAAAAGAGATAAAGAAACAAATTACTTGGAAATGGGAAAAGGCAAAAATGTTTATATTCATCTACCTACAGAACAAACTGAATGTACACAAAGACTAGAGATTAATCACAGAATGGTTTGGGTCGGAAGGAAACTTAAGAACATCCAGTTCCAACCTCCTTGCCGTGGGCAGGGATACTTTCTTCCCCTAGGTCAGGTTGCTCAAAGTCTCAGCCAACCTGGCCTTGAACACCTCCAGGGGTGGGGATCCACTGCTTCTCTGGGCAACCTGTTCCAGTGCATCACCACCCTATAGTAAAAAAATTTCTTCCTTTATCTAATCTAAATCTCCCCTCTTTCAGCTGAAAACCATTACCCCCCATCCTATCACTGCACTCCCTCCCCACCTTTCCTGTAGGGCCACTTTAAGCACTAGAAGGCTGCTTTAAGGTCTCCCTGGAGCCTTCTCCTCTCTAGGCTAAACAAGTCCAACTCTTCCAGGCTGTCCTCATAGGGGAGATGCTCCAGCCATCTGATCATGTTTGTGATCTGTCTTTGTTGTGCTGAGCACTCCAGAACTGAACACTGTACTCCAGGTGAGGTCTCATGAGAGCAGAGTAAGGGACAGAACGCCCTTCCACGCCCTGCTGGTCACACTTCTTTGGATGCAGCCCAGGATATGGTTGACTTTCTGGGCTGCAAGTGCACAGTGCTGGCTCATGTTGAGCTTCTCATCCACCAACACACCCAGGTCCTTCTTTCCAAGACTGCTCTCAATTCATTCTCCACCCAGACAGTATTTGTGCCTGGGACTGCCCTGACTCAGGTGCAGGACCGTGAACTACTAACATCCAAAGGTGTGATTTGTACAACCAATGTGCTAAGTCTCCAAATCTGGATGCTACAAGTAGTTCTTTTAATGTTTTTCATGTTAAAACATGAAAGAAAACTATACACTTAAAGTCACTTGCAAAGGTAAGCTTAATACTGAATTACAGAAACGGCCAAAGACCAGTTCCAAATTGGGTCTAATTGCAGTATCCATTCTAAAGAATAGAAGTAAGAACTCCCTACACAGCAGTTTTATGTTGTCATAGCTTTAGTGACATTTTTACTTGGAAGATAAACCATGCAAATATTTCTCTTGAAATATGTCTGTACAGCATTTCTCACAGCATTGTGCATGTCCTGATGGGAAACACAGCAATACAACCACTCATCAGCCAGAAAGTTATGCTGATTTCCCACTAATGTTCTCAAAATTTCTTCATAGAATCTACTTTTGAATTTCAGCAAATATCATCTGAATATATTTTCAGTAGCCTAGAACAGTTCATATCGCTGACTAGGAACAAACAGTAATGTAATTTAGTGCTAACCTGCAATTTGCACCTGTCTATCATAGATTTCTGGGCATGTCCTATACAGTTCTGTAATCTAATACAGGAGAAAGCTAAGCATACATGCAGCAAGGAGAACCATGCCCAAGTGAAACATTAGTCTCTAAGAAGGAAAAATAATATGTAAAAAACTTACTGAAAGATAAATACTTCTGATTTTTTGATTCCAAAATATAACTTGCTTTCCAGAAATATTATTTGCTAGATAAAATAGTACATTCATATATGATATCAAACAAAGCACATTTTTAAAGACATAAAACAGCTGCTTATACGAACAAGTGATTCTGAAAGATCTCATAAGAAGCTTTGAGCAAAGTCTTTCAATATTACCTTTCAAAGTTTGGTTTCCTGAAGAAAAAGAGACAATTGATTGTGTAAACCTTACTAATGAAACTTCAAATTTAGTAGAGCTATATCAGCTAATTTTGCTAGAAGAATATAAGTCCTAAAGATGCTTCATCCATTCAAATTTATTAAATAAAAGAGATAAGAGGAAAACATTTCTCTGCAAGTTCCACCAAGGGACAGATACTGCATGAGTGATAAGCAGGCAGACCTCGTACCTTTAGACCAGGCAAACAAGTGAGGCACCAATAGTTGGGAGCATGGTGGTGGACAGAAACAGAGGAGGGAGCTAATGGTAGAGGTTCATAGTAGCTTGTGATAGGCATGTGAATTAGATAATATTAGTCACTCAGTCATGGACTGCTTTGTATCAGCTTATGCTCCAAATAGGTAATAGAGTATGTACTGCAGTTCAAATAAATTGTCAGTATATTTGTTACACTATGCCCTACACTACTCTAAATGCAAGGAAAAACATCAAAAAAAGAGAAGTAATATAATCTGCCCTGCTTGTGCTTCTTGAAGATGCTCTGCCCAGATTCCACTTTTTAAATCCTGTAAACAGAAAGACCGAATTTAATGAATTAGCCTCTACTGCCATGTGAACTGTCATATGCAGCAAATTTGTAAGCAGAAAGGCAAATGCATCATGGAGAACTGAAATTTCTGTAGAGCACTCAACAGTTCGAACAATTTTATGACCAGGATTCTACCCTCGTTGACCACCAAAAAAATGCCTCCTCCCTCACTGCTAATCAAAGTCCCACTCTCTGTAACCTACACCAAGACTATATTTACACTAAAAATGTACCTGAGATGACTGAAGCATACACTGTATCAGCATACAGGAATCTCAGCTAAAAACTTCATGGACAGAGCTTGACTTCTAGCACTTCAACATATCACATTATTGTTAATACTTTTAACTCACTTGACATAAAATTTTATTTCTAGATCTCTGCCACCTCTTCAGTTACCTAAAGCCTTGTACCTGTTAATAACCCGTAAAGCATATTCAACTCCTTCCCCTCTGCACAAATATCAAACAAGTGAGCATCATTCCAACATGCAGACAGAATTACTAGTGCTCAAACTGAAGACACTCCTAAATTGTTTTGGCAGGTTCCCTTTTCAAGCACAAGGACAACTTGGTGAGGTGAGAATATCAGCTGGGTTCCGAGTGATTCAACAAATTCCTCAAATGGTTAGGTGAGTTTCCTAATAGCTCCACTCTCTTCCCAACTTGAGCACAGCCATCTGAACTGGGTGGGCTGGTTTACGTCAGCAGTGAAGACAGATGTCAGAAAGATAATTGGCAAGAATGTTTTTTACACTGGACTTCCGCTTTGAAAACCTCACCTTAAATTTCAGTTTCATACTAGAGTGTCATTTATTATTCCAAAGGGCAAAACAGTACAAAAAGCTTTCACGTCTCCTCTCTTTTGTCATTTCTTTATTGAAGGTGAACGAAAGAAGTTTAAACTAAAGCAGAAGCTCCATTAATCCTTTAAGAACAACACTGATAGACAGAATCCACAAAATCAGGCAAAAGGAGTATCTACCAAAACACAGATTTGTGAAGAGATTTTCAGAAAAATCTGACTTAAGTATAGGAAGTTATTAAAAGCTATGCAATGGGAGCGACGTGCCAAAATAGCACATTGATATATCTTCAAAGGGAAACCACTTTGGTGATGCTAGGGAGTACAGCATATGCATGTAACACTTGGAAACGGAGCACCTGCTGCTGTTTGTGCCAAACAGAAACGTTTCCATTGACGTATCAGTTTTATCACAAGGATTTCCCAATCCAGTTCAGAACACAGCATCAGCGCTGCTGTTGGGCGCTCCATTTTGGCAAGCGCCAGCTAGTCTGCTTTTGGACTGTCAAATGAAACAACTGCTGGTCTTGCTCTGCAACAGCGGAAAGAATCTGGCAGCACTGTTGGCCTTCAAAGTTCAGTACCTCCCATCAGAAAGAGCCACAGATGGGTTTTGGGAGTACGCAACCCTCATTTTGCAACCCAGTTGTTTAGCCAAAGGCTGGGAAAGAAAAGCCAGAGGACAGCATCACAGCCAGCCACTTGTACCTACTTGGCTTTCCTGCCCAAGTTGTTTGCCCAACAATCAGAGAAGTGTTTTCAGAAAGAGAAACTGAGAAGTTTGGAGAAGTTTTAATATCATGGCAACTGGAATTTACTGGTTATGCTTCCTCAAATACACACGCCTGGAAACTATTAAAGATTCTAAGACAGTTTATCAACCAGAAGTCCCTAGAATGACAGATCAGATTTCTCCAACTATTATTGGATTTCAAAAGCAAGACTGTCATTTATCAGAATTCTTAGAATGTTTTCAAGCAATTTAAAGTTCAATGCTAACATAAGATCCACGGGTTCTCACATGGCGTCGCCGAATTTTTACTCACTAAAGTGTAGAAAATGTTCTTTTAAAGCACTTAAACTCAGGTAAGCCACTGTAAAACAGCCCTACTACTGTTTTCTAAATATTTCACAGGACTTCAAAGCAGAATTCTCAATGTTCACCAAACCAGCAATAAGAAAATGTAGTTAATTTCAGGAAGGCCATACTAATGAGAATGTGATACACACACCTCCTCCAAATATCCAAGCATGGCAATTTGAACAATTTCTTCTATAAAGCTATTTCACGTGATTGTCTCCCAAGACAGACAGCAATAATTTATGAGCCTAGCTATTGTTTGAATGACAGTTATCCATGACAGTGATGTATCTACAAGCAGGCTGTAAATTATTTTCTCTTATACACCTCAGATGTGTATCATGTTGCATCCTAGGATTTATGAAAAGTTTTATCAACATAAAGACTTCAAGATTTAACAAGAATATACGAAACAAAAAGCTTGAAAATCTATCAGAAAAGAAAGAATAGTGAAAACCAGCATAAGTGATTGACATAAGTGAAGGCAGAAACACACAAGGAAAGTACCTTTATTAACTAATTCAGAATAGCAGAAGGACTCGAAAACAACAGCAAACTAGGATAACTGGATAAACACAAAAAAAATCTTTCAAAGAAACAATCATTAGCACATTTAAAAACACAGCCATAAATCGCAGAGATTTTTATGTTTATTTATATTACGTCAGCTACCTGGAATTCCTGGGTTTTCCATCTTAACAGAATCTTTGACCAAACTGAATTACAGACATCATCCTTAAGCGAGCTTTCTGTGTCGGGTTTCATAAAACCACGAATTCAACAATATACCAGTAAAATGCGGACGATGGATTAGGCTAGGACTCCAGCTGTAAAACTCTGGCATTTAGAATCTACCTCCAGTCACAAGTGAACGTCCATTAGGATATCCTGGTCTTTTTCTTGATGTGACAGAAGTTATTACAAGTGCTAGCAACTAAACCTGACTGGTTTAACATTTAGTAAATTTAGAACTGCGTTACTGGCAATGACTGAAGAGTACAGGCACACATACCTTACAAAGCTTGTTTTCACAATAAATTCAAACTTGTTTGTTCAGATTCTCCTGTTCATTGTACAAAAATGATCTAGCAAAAAAATCTATGTATAAATGCATGAACTCTGATTTCCCCATCCCACCCTCCCCATTTCCTTCATTATTTCAAGTTATACTGGCCCTCCTTCACTATCTTAAACATATTTATTCCTCCTTTTGGAATTAATTCCAGATTAGGCAGCAAGCTGTGCTGAGAGAAGCCTGGTCTCATCTGCAGGCACCTATTCCACACAATGTACACTATGGAGATACTTGCATTCTTTACAACGAGAGAATAAGAACTCCTAATTCTGTCATTGGCACACATTTTTCAAAACACAGGCATCTCAAATGGAAAGGCTACAAAGTGAAGTAGCCAGTATTTCACCTAAGCAAACAAAACTGGTATTTCCACTCCCATAGCCCTGAAAATCAACAACACAAAAAGGATATCCTGTCCAGGAAGCAAAATACACTAACTTGTATTATTCTTACTACATTTAAAAATTGTTTTTCCTTATTTTCACAAAGCCTTTAAAGTGCTATAAAACTGCAGACCTGTTAGTAAAGGAGGCAAGCACACTCCTGCCATTCAGAAGCCATTTCTAATCCCTTTTCCCCATCTTCTAACTGGCACAGCTACAAACACACTTTTCCCACTTCAAGGCAGGCAGAAGTTAAGAGCTACAAAATCATGTATGAACACTTAAGAAACACAATTTTAATGACGAATGATGTGTTTCCAAAACAGATCAGATTTAAAAAAGGAAAATAAGTATTTGCAAAGTTCTTAATGACTCGTTTTCTCTCGGGCTACTTATAAACCTAGTTAGTCAAAACAGAATAATAAAACGGCCTACCTTAGAAGTAATCCATTTGATAAGGATCAGAGCTAAACACCAGACCAACGCAATTCCCATTGGATCACCCTAAAGACCCAACACATAATCTCCTCCCCGACCCTGTCAGAGCTGGAAGCTGTGTGAGGGTGTCAGAGTCCCAGCACCAGGGCACAGCGGCAGGCGCCAGCCACCCACCCCGCGGGCAGCAGCAGCTGGGTGAAGTCAGCTGCCAACCCCACGACCTGCCTGGCCAGAGCAGTGCTGCCTCTAATGCCGTGATGCCAGCTCCGCGCTCAGTTTTACAACCAGAGGACACAGCAAATAGTAAAACCTTACCAAAACCTACAGAAATGCTAAAATAAACAAAAAGCCCCCACCCAACACAATTGTGCTTTTGTAACTCATATTTTAACACAGAAAGGCTTGCTGGACTAGAGGATCAAACTCCGATACTTACACTACCTCAGCTAATTCAGGATACTGCCTTCCCTTTAAAGCTATGAAAAGCCCGTTTTCCAGCAGATTTCACCATAGCTAATATTCACAAGTCCCTTTCATCTCTGCCACCTGGAGAATTGCTATGAACTGAACTTCAAAACACATTTCAAGGTTGCTTTTATAGCAACTTACTATAAATCATGTTAATGAAAGAATGTTAATGCACTGAATACACGTAATCATTGAAACCAATCATGGTTCTCTAATCTCCTCTTTGTCCACTGAATACGGAGCCATCCCTTGTACTGCCTTCCTAGCCACACATACTCATGCCTGAACTGGCAAGTTGCTTCGGTTTCTTGTTCCAAGGGCTGAACTTGCCTGTGATCCCCCTCGTCCCCACCTAGCAATTTTCCAACACTGGAAAGCAAACTTTCTCCTAGAGTACTGATGATGCAGCCAAGAGTTTCTATATACTTGCAGCTGCCTTGAGATTTATTTTAATTTTTGCAATTTTAGGCTGACAAAGATGTTTCATTTCACAAGTACAAAGAAATCTCGAATAGTTTAACATCACAAAGTTCAACAAGCCCAACTGCAATATCCTGCACCTCGGATGGGGCAATCCCAAGCACAATTACTGCCCGAGAGCAGAATGGATTGAGAGCAGTCTTGGAAAGAAGGACCTGGGTGTGTTGGTGGATGAGAAGCTCAACATGAGCCAGCACTGTGCACTTGCAGCCCAGAAAGTCAACCATATCCTGGGCTGCATCCAAAGAAGTGTGACCAGCAGGGCATAGAAGGGCGTTCTGTCCCTTTACTCAGCTCTTGTGAGGCCTCACCTGGAGTACAGTGTTCAGTTCCGGAGTGCTCAGCACAGTAAGCACATAGATCTGTTGGAACAAATCCAGAGGAGGGCCACAAAGGTGATCAGGTGGCTGGAGCACCTCCCCTATGAAGACAGCCTGGGAGAGTTGGACTTGTTTAGCCTAGAGAGGAGAAGGCTCCAGAGAGACCTTAGAGCAGCCTTCTAGTACTTAAAGAGGCCCTGCAGGAAAGGTGAGGCGGGGCTTTTTTTGAGGGAGTGCAGTGATATAATGGGGGTAATGGTTTTCAGCTGAAAGAGGGGAGATTCAGATTAGATAGAAGGAAGAAAACTACTGTCTTATGCATAAGTTTAATACTAGAACACAGAAATGCCCATCTGTTAAGAACCACTCCAGCATTATTTGCTTTAATTATGACCTGGAAATGGAAAGAATGTTTAAGGAATAGGATTCTGAATTTGGGGAGAAAGGAAGACCAAGAAGTACTCTTGTTTGTGTAAGTATGAGAAATCAACAAAGAAGCTAAGGTGCCTCTTTTGGGGCAGATACTGCTTTGCATAACCCCATTAGCAATTCCAAGGTGAAGGTAAAATAAATTATGTTTTACCAGTATATGAAAGAAATTATCATTAGCAAGTACAGTAAACTCTCAGGTACAAGATTACATAAAAACAAGCATACTAATTTCTCTCTGTGATAACATACTTCCTAGTATACTACCCAAGTTCTGGGAGTGCCATCAGAGACCCTTCGGCTGCAGACATTGCCATCAATCTCTGTTTCATTTTGAAATTAAGTACCATATATTGCATTTTTGTCTTTTAAAAATTATAAGGGATCCTAAAGCTATTTTGTTCTCTTTCTTCTTCTCTTTCCTCCCCACGTTTTAGCAGTTTCTTTTTCATTATTTTTCTAAAATTTATTTTCTCAGCGTATGCACAGACGCCACATTTGATAAGGCAAGATTTTCAGTACTTAACACTCACATTTAGCATATAAGACATTATCTAGTTCGTCCATCTTTACTACCACCTGAAACCTACAAGCACAATTGCTTTCTCTTATATCCCAATGACATCAATGTAAACTTGGAAGCACTGTAGATGCATCTAAGCACATGCATGTTTCACTACAGTCTTTGCATTTGATAAGTAAACCTTTCTGTGTCATTCCTTATAAGACAAGAATTCATTATCAATACAGCAGAAAGCACCTGGAGTCTTGCAATAGTTACAAGGATTCCACTAAGGAATTTGCTGAAGATACCAGTTTGCTCTCCTTGTGAAACCAACATCACATGGGATCAGAGTAGCTCCCCATTAACATGCCACGGTGATCTGCAAGGATCCAATGATTTCAACATACACACCTAGCGATCTCCAAGGCTCCACAAGGAAACCCTTTAGTTTCCTATCAGCATACTGTGTTACTTGAAGTACCAAATCCAGGATCCCAATTTTACTAGTGTATTTCTAAATATCCACCTGGTTCCAACTTGTTTTGTTTAAAATACCCACTTGGCTCCAATCCTTTTTTTTTTTATTTTATTATTAAATAAATCTAAGAAATCTTGAATAATGACTCAGCACTGCCTTACAAACTTCAGTAATTACTTTATCTACAGAAGTGTCTTTAAATGCTCCCCCCCAAAAACCATTCCAATAACACTTATAGGAAATCCAGAGTTGAAGCAACAGCCCCATACTTCACAGGCATTACTGGGTCTCACGTGATGCTCCCATTTAAGTGCAGCAGAGCTTCACAGACATCCATCACCTCGTGATTTTTTTTATGCAGAAGTTTCAGGCTCATTACTAAACACTTCAGCTTTCCAGAATGACCTGATTTCACATGCATGCACTTGTACATCTGGCCTAGAAATGAGAGCTCTGTGAAGTCTCCTTTGCCCTTCCAGAACAGGCACAGAACAGTGTCTTGAAGCACACCAACTTCCAGGATACATTGCTGACTGGCACTGTACTTGCAATGGACCAGTCCGGGGAGGGGGGCCCTGACACGGAGGGAGGGGGGACAGAGAGAGGGAGAAAACCACAGCTTTAAGCTAATTTCAATCTTTTCTTCACTTTTCTACCTGTCGCTCATTATCATGCGCGATCTGCCACTCCAGCAGATTTCACTAACAAAGAATTAAACTGCAAGCTATGAGAAGTGTTCTTCAAACAAATATGCGTAACTATTGATGCAGCTTGACCCAACCTCTGCACTCATGGGAAATAGGAGAATGCACCATTGTTTTTAGCAATACTGAGAACAGTCCTTTTAGAATTTCACAATGAATACACAGTGACCACCTTTTACAAATACTACTTCTGTTTATGTCTTAATTTAAAATGTTATCTAAGCATTTTAATTTCAGTTCAGTTTCTTATTCAAAACATTTGTCATATTAGCCTATGTTGCAACAGGGTACAAGACTCCAACTACCCTAGCTGCTTACTAATAAAGCCACATATCAGCTAATAAGCAAACATGAAAAATGAAGGCAAGTTAGCAAAATTTACCTTCTTTAGTACATATAAATCACCACTACTAGTTAATTCTTGGCAACTGAACTCAAAAGCCTGGCTGATCTTAAGCTAAGGGCTTAGAACTCCTGAATACAAACTTCTAAAACCATGTATCCAGAAAGTAGAATTTAGCAATTTCCTTAAAGAGCATCATTCGTTTTTATACATCTTCCATTTCATCACCATGCTTATGCAGGTTAACAGAAATGGCTACGCAACACTGAAGAAAATGGTTTGGCAAAAATGCACATATCTTAGTTGAGGTGTGGATGATAACGCATTTTTAATGTCCTTGCATAGATTAAACATCTAGAAATAAATCACTTCGTCCCAAAATGCTTCTTTTGCAATAGAAAGTAGAATACTTTCAGTGCCTCAGTCATATCACGAACTTCAGTTAATCTGCCGGTGATTTACCTAACAGAGTAAATTTCAGAGTTTCTACAAAGGACATTACGCATGTAAAGGATCTATATTAGATAATTTGTCACTGTGCCAGTTTGTACCATATATAACCCTTGTTTTTACAAAACCATATGTAGCCAAAGAACCGAAGCTTTACTGTGCAGTATTCTTTCTCATGTTTTTCAGACACCCATTTTTCCAAGGCTGTTTATTTACAATTGCATTTTAGGGCTTTGTTTAAATCCACAGAACTTAGATATCTGCTTCTGGCCAGAGGAGAGATGGAGGTAAGAAGCTGTGCTCCACTTTTGCCAAATCCTCTTTGAAGAAACAGAATACTAATAAAAAAGATATTAAGATGATAGTCAACACATTTATTTTTCCAATTGTCTGTCAGATATAGTAAGGCATTACTTTGGACAGAAAACTGTTTCATCGTGGTCATACAGATGCTTATCCAGAGTTGGTCTACATCAGTTTGTATCTGTCTACAGCTGTTTGCAGACACTGTCATCTGCTCATTCACAAAAAGTCTGTAGCCCAGCAAGAAACTGGACTGGTTTGAAAGTTCAACACGAATGCCTTCACCTGTAACTTTGACAAGTTAAAAAATGGCACCACTGTTACAAGACAAAGTACCTTTGGGGCCTCAGACCACAATCCATTCGCTAAATATAGACTGTTGTGAGGGTGAGATGCAAAGAGGCAAATTTTAGCTGCTTTGAGTTACCACGTTCCATTACTAAACACATCTTCAAAGACTGAATGGTGTATTAGAAGCAAAACAAAGAGTAATGTCAATTCACACATAATTCACATATTACAAGTAACCTAGCTATATCAGTGAAAACAAGTGAACAGTAATATGTTAGAAGAAAAGCTACCAACACCTTAGACTTTGCAACAAACATTTACATTCTAATTCACCCCCTTAGAACAGTGTAAGCCTATCCTACTGCCTCTCTTATATTGAACTGAAAATCTAAATAAAAAACACTGAGGTCACAATCTTGCAGATGGACAACATTACAAAACTGTCGACACATCACAACACCAGTAAAGAAAATTACAGAAATCACAGTAATTGCATGTTATAATTCTTCAAAAATTATCTACAGAATATGCAAAGGACAAAAAGTTTGTCCTCTAAATACAGGGCTTAAGCTTTTTCCCTTGGAGAGAAGCCTCTCCAGTAACTTTTCTTCTTATATGAACACACCTCTGCAGCTTCACAGCTCCTAGAGGCGCATGTGTGGAAGGGAGGAGCATAGGAAGCAATCAGGGCCTCCCCAGACAGCAGCTGTATTTATTAATTTCCACAGATGTGTCCATCTGGCTAATGAACCCAAAGAAGCGATCAACACAGTGCAATGAATGAAGGCTAGAAGGGTAGGGTACAATGTGAGCTGCTGCTTTTGATTTGCTCCCTGGCTTCTTTTTCATTCAAACATGAAAAGCAATCAGAAATTAACAGATTGAATAAAAAAAAACCTAAGCACTTCTATTTGGCTCCCATGCGATGAGTAAACTTCCACAACTATAAGGGCTCAACTTCCTCTGAGCCTCAGAAACATCTGCCTGCTTGTTTCTTGACTGGCAATTTTTTTGCAACTCCAGCACTGCTAAAAGGTACTTTTAACCCCCTCGCACACACTGGAATTCATAGGAAATTAATTAAAGAGTAGTTTACACAAAATTAGAATATTGACATTTATTGAGACTCCCCAGGCAATACAGCTTCCATTTATTACAAGCAGGTATTTATGCAAGGATTTTAGATATCATTTTCAAATTCTATTTTTTAAAAACTGAGTTCTCACAGAAAAAACACATGCATTCAGCATTGCCCTAGGCACAAAGACACATGCTGAAGCTCAAACAACACGCTAAAAATTTAAAAGGCAGTAATAAAATCATCTTTGTTTCTGGTTCCTTGCTAGCCATCACACAAAACCATTAAAATATGTTGACAAAAAAATTATAAATTTCAAGAGGAAAGCTGGAAGTTTCACATTAAGAAAGCAGAGATGGCAACAGAACATCTGAAATTAATCAAGCCTAGCTGTTGTTCTCCTATTCTGTGATCATTTCCATTAAAGTAACTAAATGACTACACAGGACAAACACTGGAACTGGTTACACCATCTGCTGTCAAATCGATAAATCAATATAGTATTTTATTTATAATATGATGGCATTACAAATGAAAATAATTAAATAGTCATCATAGAATTTGTAAAGATTAAAGCGATTCAAAGAAAGACCAGATTGGCTGTGCCCAAGCATTCACAAAAAAGCAAAGCACTAAGAATCATAGAATCATAGAATAACCAGGTTGGAAAAGACCCACCGGATCATCGAGTCCAACCATTCCTATCAAACACTAAACCATGCCCCTCAGCACCTCATCCACCCATCCCTTAAACACCTCCAGGGAAGGTGACTCAACCACCTCCCTGGGCAGCCTGTTCCAGTGCCCAATGACCCTTTCTGTGAAAATTTTTTTCCTAATGTCCAGCCTAAACCTCCCCTGGCAGAGCTTGAGGCCATTCCCTCTTGTCTTGTCCCCTGTCACTTGGAAGAAGAGGCCAGCACCCTCCTCTCTACAACCTCCTTTCAGGTAGTTGTAGAGAGCAATGAGGTCACCCCTCAGCCTCCTCTTCTCCAGGCTAAACAACCCCAGCTCTCTCAGCCATTCCTCATAAGGCCTGTTCTCCAGCCCCTTCACCAGCTTTGTTGCTCTTCTCTGGACTCTCTCCAGAGCCTCAACATCCTTCTTGCGGTGAGGGGCCCAAACCTTAACACAGTATTCGAGGAGCGGTCTCACCAGTGCCAAGTACAGAGGGAGAATAACCTCCCTGGACCTGCTGGTCACACCGTTTCTGATACAAGCCAAGATGCCATTGGCCTTCTTGGCCATCTGGGCACACTGCTGGCTCATATTCAGTCGGCTGTCAACCAACACGCCCAGGTCCCTCTCCTCCAGGCAGCTTTCTAGACAGACTTCTGCTAGTCTGTAGCACTGCATAGGGTTGTTGTGCCCCAAGTGCAGGATCCAGCATTTGGCCTTGTTAAACCTCATGCCATCGGTCTCAGCCCAGCGGTCCAGCCTGTTCAGATCCCTTTGCAGATCCTCCCTACCCTCCAGCAGATCGACACTTCCACCCAGCTTAGTGTCGTCTGCAAACTTGCTAAGGGTGCAAGAAGGAACATAGAGTATCTGAAATCCAAGAAAAGTTAAGAGAAGTTATACTGGCCAGTGACATTTAACTTCCTTTCACCTCAAAAATCTAACATTCTAAGCTTGCAATAAAACCCCAGTAGCACAGCTACAGTTTTTGCTGCAAAATTATTTCCAGAGAAAAGTCACCTGGAGACTCATTTGCACTAGACACTAATTTCAGAACTTGCTTATGCACCGTACCCAAAAATGCTTGCAGTCTTCCATGAGTTTTCCCAAGAACTAATTAAACCTATGCCCATTAAGGTTAAGCTGACCAATTTCAACAGAACTCGTTAAGCAGACCAATTTCAGCTGAACTGGTTAAACTCAGAAAACCTCTAATGAGACTGTAAGCTGAAAAACTTAACCTTCCTTCCAAACCCAATGGTCCAACACCTGCCATTGCAATGCCTTCCCTTGTTTCCTGGCTGGAATACATTATTGCCAGCTTCACGCCTTTTATTTTACTGAACTACTGATACAACCCTGTCTTATATACTTCAAAATTCTTCTCCTCTGACCTGTAACAGATGCAAATTTCTTATAGCAAATGCTTTAAAAACTTGCTAATAAAGGTATTTCCACACAAAACTGATTATTTCATAAACATTTACACATTTGTAAAACATGCAGTTATTGTCTATTAATATTCTGTTAGCGTGGGGGTGCTGGCAATCCACGCACCCAAAGACTTTTCATTAAAAACCTTATCTATTTCAGCACCTTCGCCACTACAGATAAAGCAGACTCAGTAACAGAGAGCTTTTCACTAGTGTTGTGGCTTGTGTCTGCAGGTGTTAAACTGAAAAAGACTACTGTGTTTGAGACTGAAATACACTGAAAAGATCCAGCCTTCTCTTACAGAAATGTCAGAATAAGGGGGGGTTGTTTGGATAAAGAAACAGTTTTTATTTTTTAAAAAAATACATCAATGCTAAGAGAAAGAGAGCTGACAAAGGAACAGAAGAATTACAAGCTAGAAAATCATGTAAAAAGATTCATAGGCGAAAAAAAATCCATCTAACTGCAATCCCCAATTAGGTGGATGCATGGAAGGAGGTATGGAAACAGGCACATATAAGGAAAGTGTTCTATTAATATTTTTTTTATACACTTCACAGATGACACATTAACATAGAAAAAAGGTGGGAAGCTAGCAGAAGAAACATTTAGCGACTTCTTCAACCACAATTAATGCGCTTCTACAGTCTTCTCAAAACCACAATATCTTTGTACAGACCTCTCATCATTCAACCTGAGTGTGTTTTATAATATTTATAACATTACAAGACTATCTACAATTAAAAACCACTTTCAAGTAATTTTTCTTGCAGGGATTTTACAGCAGCATACCTCTGATTTTAATGTCCCATTTTTGAAAGTAACAAAATGCTATTTTCATCATCAAGCTTAACTATTAAACAGAAATCAAATTTAAGAATCAGGCGTATAAAAGTTATTTCAGCAAGATTTACATTTATAAAATTAAGTTCTATTTCAATTTTACTTAGTTTTCCCGCAGCGATGCTGAAAAAAACCATACAACTATGATATCGTTCCTTAAAGAAGCAAGAATTGTAGCAGTACCAACAAGAATGTTTATCTTTGAAGCTCCTTGCCACCCACTGGACACCTGTCAGTCTTGGCACTGGCCTTTATGCGCCCATGTAAAGAAGATTTTGCATGGCATAGCCCTCTCTTGACCAAATTAGGCTAACCTCATCTGCATTGACATCAGTGCCTATAATTTTGGAATCTCATTGACAGAAATAGCTTTATCACAGGGCCCAGCATATAAATTAAGCATCTGTATAGGGCATGCTGAACTTGTGGAAGTGATGAAAAGCTGTAGTGGAAAAATCTTAGCTTATACTTTGAAGCTATATCTAATTAAGGCATCAGTCAGTTTCTTCGGGTGAATTTATTATTTGAAGTCTTGATTTTAGTCCACTTGCAGTATTTTCTGTTTGTACACAAACTAGCGTTAAAACCTTTCATTTTAACTGAATACCCTGAATGGTAGTTAAGCTTCATCCATTTGAAAGCATTTAGTATTTCACATACAAATTTGTATTACCAGATCCCAGTTTTTTCTTCAAATTCAGCATCACTAATCATCCTGTTGTTCTGCATGAAGCCATCTCAGCTTGCTACAAGATTATCTCCAGTACTAAATTTGTGCTGTCTGCGCATGACAAACTCAGAATACCAAGACAATTAATTTTATTAATGCTATATGACTTAGACAGCAAGAGGAAAGTCTAGAATTTTGGATCATAATTTCCTTATGAACATACCAATCTGATTTTATAGAATGACTTTTGGAAAGAAGTAGAAGGGCAAAATAATCAAGCTACATCAGCAACCTCTGAAAAATATTTGGAAAATGAGGAAAGAGAAAGAGAGAAGTAACATGCATGACTGTAGCATAATTCCAGGTTCCTCATCACTCTGTCAGAGCTGTGAATTTACAGATGAAAAGGCGTACAAGCACTGCTTGCCCTGTTCTCCAGGGGAAAGGAGGATCTGCTGTCAGTTACTTCTCCAAATACGATGGAAGACAGACACAAGCCTCAATATAATTGAAGCCTTTCACACCTTATGAAGGAACTTTAAGATTTACAGATGAACATATGGACTACGAAAGAATAATAGAAAGCAATTCTTTGCTTTACAGCAGTTACTGAACATGGATCTTACTCTCCTGAAGGGAACAGTACTGGAAGCACTGAGCCTACCCCCAAAGACTTACACAGGAAAAATAGAAAGAAATGCAACCGGGCCTGTAGTTCAAGATCCTTGGGGTTTTTTTTTTTTTGGGCGGTGACACAGGAAGTCAAGCTGTAACATACACAGCAGAGCCTTCTTCCCACACTATAAATCAGTCTACCTTCACGACAATTACCCCAACTTTTTCTTTACTGCTTCCTACACAAAATTACAAATTGTCCTTGCACCTTCCAAGCAAAATTTTCCATGTGCAATCAAACAACTCACTCTCTACCTACTGTCCTCTCTTTTCCATTATATCCCAACCAAATAGTAGTGTAAGAGAACAGGAAAATAAAGACAGCACATACTGTTGCTGAACTACCAGCCTGGTCAAAGTTCTACTGCATACCATGTCAGAGAACTTCTCCTGGAAGTAACTGGTGAAAAGCCTATGTCTTGGTCTTTCATTTACTCTCCAAATTGTGAAAAGCAAAAACTTCTGAAATTTGGACAATAGAACAATGTTCAACACTGAACTTTTATTCTTCTTTGAGGGATAAGAGTATTTCTATTGAGCAATTTCTATTTATTTCAAAAGTTCCAGCCACGTCCTTCTAGACAAGTGATATAGACATTTTTGAAAATATCCCACACTGAAAGGTATTGATGGCAATCATTCATTAGCAAACAGTCAGTTGTTTATAATCCATATTTATGATGCTCTTAATTTAACCTCACACCTGAAAAATATTTTAAAAAAAGGTGTACTGGTGCATCTTAACTGAATTCTCCTACAGCATATACTTTCTGGTTGTTAACAGTCAATTTACACTCATAGCTTGTTGCTCCCATAATTAAGTCATAATTCTTTACTTTAAATGAAAAGTGAAAGGTCTGAAATGCCAATAGGATTCACGTATTATCAAGTGCTCAAACTCTGAAGGCAGAACTAATTTTCTCAGTGGCTTCTCTAAAGCACTCATCAAAAATAGCAGAACACTTCACAAGTATTCATCTTGAACACCTCAGCCCAGCACAAAGGGACCAGAGCCCAAACATCAGTCTTTCTGGAAATCCAGTTTAAGACTGCTAGAATTGCATTCTTCCATTTTTTTAATCATATACAGTCCCCATGTAAGCATAGCTCCCCAGCCCAAGTTTATTCTTCCTCAGTCAGAAGTGGGTAGAATGGAGGAAGAGGGCAGGAAAGGCAAATCAGGCTGCAAGATCTTGCATAAAGCACCTAACAAATGAGAAGCATACAATCAAGATCTAGGAAAAGCTTGATTTACATGTCTGCACTAATAAGCAATTACAAGATGGAAGCACAAGAAATATCTTTTTCTCCAGAGTGGCATTTAACTGCCTTGTAAATACACACAATCCTCCACTCTTCTTAGACAAAAACCAAAAGGAATGGTTATAACACTTCTCACAACACAAGCAAGTATGTTTTGTACAATAAAGAAGACAGAGTTTTCCTGCTAAATATTAACAAAATTAAAACCTCACAATGCACTGATGTTAAAGATTTTAATGTGGATAGCACAGGCAATCCAAATGCATAATCCCCAAGTGCTGTATTTCTCTTTAGAATTGCATCGATTAAGAAAACTGCTATGTCGTAGTATTCTGTTTCACTTCAATTTAAAAAAAAGACAAAACCACAAAAAAAACCCCAACAATCCAACAACAAAACTATGAAGTTTTATCTAGTGAGAACATACGTTACCCACTTAACTTCCCAAAGAAATTACAAACTCTAGATTCATCTCAGAGGCCTCTTACGCTGCTTTAAGACAAACTAATTGCATAACTCACCAAGTTCTAACAATTGAAATAGGTTTTTAATTTGTTGTCTGAAAAAAACAAATCTAAAATGCATCTCAAGTAATAAATGTTTATATAGAGATATACAGATACACTCAGCACATAAACTGTATTTGGAAACAAATGCACAAATTTAAAGCAATCGTTCTAACCAGTGAGAACCAGCTTCTTCGAGAAAGCAGTATGATGAGGAAAAAAGTAAAGCAGTTATGTGACTGATTCATTTTTATCTTTCTTGATCTAAGCAGCTACTTAGATTTATCCCTGAACAATCGAACTTTCTACACTGGACTGGATGCTTCCATTATCTACAAACACAAATGTTCAACAAAAAAATACATCTTTAAAACTCCTGGGTTTCGAATTTGTCCAAAGTTGCTCTCTCCAGGCATGTTAGTTCAAGACACAGTGCCTACTAGAGCTGTAAGTGTTGCAGTAATTGGGGCTGGGCATGGAAAAGCCATTAGCCATAAATCTGTCCTTAGTAACAAGAATAAGTTTTCAAGTGCACAGTTCCTGCTGAAATGCCTTTCACCCTGAAAATTTACTATTATACAAAGCGTTGAGAACAGGTTCACCATAAGAGCACAGCAAAGTGCTCAAAAGCCTCCTAAGAACGTTCACAATAATTACAGTGAGACTAAACATCACTATAATTAAGTTTCCTTGTTTAATAAAAATAACTGTCCAACGTTTTAAAATCCAAAGGTATAGGGCAGCTTATCTGAAAAACTGACATCTCTCACTGTCAGGTTATGGCTTGTGCTTTCTGGTATAAGACTACTGTCATAGGTAGTTCAAGATCACCTTGAACCAAGAGATTGATATAATGTTTGTTACCGTTTATATAAAAGGGGTACAACACCCTGGGCTGGCGTTGTCTTCAACCTCAGTGCACTGACATTGTTAATCATTTTTTTATTCCCTGATTCTGCAAAATAGGTTACAATAGAACACTCCACATTCGAGAAGTAGGATGAAGTACAACTAATAAGGTGAACTTCTTTCCTGGCTCCAGCCTCCCACATACGGTGGAGGTGAGATACAGGAGCCTTGATGCCCTTTAGCTGCACACCTCTCAGCCTTCCACCCAGGCACAGCATGCCCTAAGGCAATACGTACTCTACGTCTTCCCCATTCCAGACATGCTGAGAAGGAGTGGGATAAGCTCATACAAATACAAGGCTCCTGAAGAGAGGCACTGGAGTAAAAAACATAATTTTTTGCAAGTAGGTATCTATTATCACATGTTGGAACAGATTGCTGAAAAACAGCTTTGAAATCCAAATTTTAACTTCTTCAGGACTTAGAGAGGCAAGTTATTATTGCATTAGAGAAACTATGGTTAAGTTTAAAAAAAACAGCATATATCTGTGACGCTCGAGATAAATTTCAGCTTGCATCAAACCAGTGCATTTCCATGTTAATACTACAGCATTTTTTTGGTTAAAAAAAAAAAGACATCTACAAGCCTAAAAAAAATCTCTTTGAATGCAAAGTTATAAAGGTCACAGAAACATCCCCCACAAAACCAGCTGAAGGGACAAGAAGCTATTTTCCACTGCCAGATGAGATTAGCTGAATAGTCACACAAAATTTTCATAAAAATCATCCTATATGGAATTTCATATGCAAAATTAAGCAGTGGCTTATCAGCCCCCAACCCCTTCCTCCATATAAACTACTTCACAAATCCCTCAAAAGAGGAGTTTAACTGTTATTCACAACATACTTATTTTATTTTGGGTTTTTTTCCAGATATTTTATAGTATAAGAAAATCCTAACAAACTCACCTGATGGATTATTTTGGTATTTTTTTCCTCCTAACATCTACACATTAATTTCTGTGCAAGTCTGAGATTCATCCTTCAGAAATGAAAGGGTGGTGATTTCTGTAACTGCCAGTATTTTTGTTATTTCATACAAAAAGGTGCAATGTAAGAAAATCCATTGAACAACTGAACTGAAAGCTCCCCTGCAGCACTTCAGATTAAACTAAAAATAGGTGAGAAAGTTCAACATCATAACTGCTTATCATTTTTGTTTGTTCTTATGATAGAAAAAATAGGAGGAGGGGGAGTTGAACAAATTCTTTGAGACAGAAACAATTTTCAGAGAAGCAAGTTTGCGTTGGGTTCCCCCCTCCATGTTACATTATCTGTTTAATAGAGGTTTGTTTACTCAATTTCAACTTCAATGAGTTTCACTTCCTATCTTTTTTTTTTTTTGCAGAAGTGCAACCAATCTACAATTTTCTGAAGAAATACATGAATGTTCCTCAAGCTCACAAAAGATGACCTATTCAACAGTGCTACTTAGTTGCTCTTACCTTTTACAGCTTTCATGCTGCACCGAAACCTTTCTAAGGAGGTCTGCAAACCACTGAGGAAACCTGACAGTAAGATAGTTCACTAAATAGGAATTTAGTAAATGGGAGGTTAGGGAAACCCACTTCAGGCTTGTAACGAGGCACAAGAGCTTCTTCTGAACTAAGATGAGCAAACTTTCTGCAAAGTCAGAAGAATAACCCAACTCTTTGGAGGACCTGGGAGAAACGGAGCGACTGAATTAATGAATCCATAAATGTACCCAACATGAGTACCCTAAGAAAGGACAAGATAACATCCACGTGCTTTTTAACTGCCACTCACGACAGTTACCTAACTGCAGGTAGGAGCTGAACCTCGCCACCTCCAGATGAATCCAGAAGAAACTTGGGCTCCACTCCACAGTCCATGCAAAGAAGGAACCAAAAGAGAAGCCAGGTATATTCTTGCCCCCCTCAACAAGCAGCAGGAAGACTATTTTTCCCTGCTGCATGATTGTTTTTATTTTGGCATGTATATGCAACAGCACATCTATATACTGCACCAGTTTGGATAAAGACCTTAAGGAGTAACCTATCCCATTTCCCTACATTTATCAATGTGGATTGCCAGATATCTGGAAATCCTTCAGAGGGCAACTCTGTATCACACACAGGAAATCAGCACATTCTGGGCACCCAGATCCCTTGACATGATAAATTCTAGAACAGACTCTGAGCTTATAAATATGGGAACAGCCTACATGCATGCACTAAATCTGTGCATGTCAAAGCCTGCTACACATGTGCAGAGAGCTCCTCAGATTCCTAACTACTTTCTCCAACAGAGAATACTAGGTGACTCATTTCCTTGACGTGTACATGCATCATTTCAGTGTAAGATAAGAGATCTATTTTTTCCTTTTCTTTTTGAATGGCAGGTGTCCACCAGACCAAATCAACATCATAGCAGTGGCATCCCTTGAAATGAAAATAATCACTATGCCAATAATCACTTGCCATTTCCGACACTAAGCCTGAAAAAAATTATTGGGGGTGGGGATGGGAGAAGACACATTGGGGAGGATGGTAATCTGGCTTTCTAGAAAAAACATTTATTTTTTTTTCACCTGTGGTCAGAACTGATAGACAAGCTACCAAAAAGTATCCAGCACTAAAAGCGTGGAAGTCTAATCAGGAAAAAAAGGCAATGAATAACTAGAAACAATGTATTACGTCAAGTATTACACAGATTCATACATATCTTAAGCTTTCCAAATAGCCAAGAACTGCAAAATACCTAAATGTCCTATCAGTTCTGTAATTATTATCAATGAAGTAACAGGCCCATTATACCTGCTAATATAAAAAAGGCTAATTCACAACATAAAAAGACAGTTTAATCTTTAACAAATTGATAAAACTATCTTCAGTATCCTGTTTTAGATACCTTCTAAATCTACAGAAATTTCCCCAGGTATGTCATCAATTTTTTTTTTTTCCTTGCACTCCTCTCTAGATTCTGCAAAATATCAACAGCCCACAACTTAAACTGTATGTCATATAGAAGGTCTCTAAGATATTAAGGATGCCAGATTCTGGGTCTTTGTGATGATGACTTTACATCAGCTTTTTTATTGTGCTGGTAAAAACAGTCTGTCCATCGATGGAACCAAATCCGCACAAGACTCTTCTTATAACAGCACAGAAGAAATGTAGCCAGGCATTAACCAGTGAGACTCCTTCCATCCCCCAGCCATCCCTGAAACAGCAGATCCTTGAATTCCCTTAGAAATCCTCTGTTAAGAGATTGCTCTCCGGAATAGCACCAACGCACACAAAAATACAATCAGAATAATACCCTTGCTTATAATATAATAGCTAAAACAAAAAACTTATTTTAGAAATTTTACCTGAGAATGTAATTATCACCCACCATTTACCATGCAACTTCTGTCAATGTTTGTAACTTAAAAAAACTTACACAAGACTTTTGCTTCCCCTTTTTCCACCAACAGAAAACCACTAACCAAAGCTAATTATTACAGAGATACTGAGCATTTGATCTGAAATCTTAAAGAGTTATTAAAAACATGCAGTCTTTAAATGAAAGCTGAAAAAAGAGGGGATGAGTAAAAAATAAGAAAAGAACATGCTCTCAACTTTAATGCCCTCCACTAATATGAATAAAAGCCTGGGAAGAAAACACTTGTATATTCCAATGGCTGTAATTACATTTCACCTATTGTATTTGAATGAAAGCAGCAGGATACAAAAATAATTTTTTATTTGACATGAAGGATATTTTAAATCTAGTTAGTTAAATCAATGCTACCTGCAAATTATTCAAACTTGTGTAACAGTTAACTTTTAAGGAAAGAATTTAACCAGCTTATGTGAACTTGGAAACTCCAAGAAAGTAAAAAATATTCAAGTTGCAACTGACATTGTTTATATTTGTCCATACAGATGCAGCTTCTGGAGCACTGCTCTGTAAGCCTTCAATGCACAGACATGCCTATATTCCAGGCAGGACTAAGGCAGCTAGCATTACCCAAAAAATCGGTTATTTTTCCAAACAAAAAACAACACAGACCCACCAAAAACCAGCCTAGAAGTTCACCTTCAAAGGAAACATTTATTTTTCACTTCTGCATACCCTGAAACCAGTTTGCAGAAAGAGACCCAATACCAATGACATTCTGTAGGTCTCATCTTCCAGAAGGAAACTTAATCATCAGCTGCTTCAGCTTCTGTTCCTCCTGCTCAGCTTCTTACAACCACACTTTCCTCACCCACATGTGTGGTACCACAGATTCTTAGGTAACTGACATAATTTCCAAAGACAAATCACCTAGATGGCCGGACAAAGCTGATTAAGAAGATACAGTACAGCCATACCAACTTCATTTGAATGTGTGGGAAGAACTGACGTTGGTGCCAACACATTCATGTAATGTGGTCCCTGCAGATGTTCAAACGCTTTGAGTTGTCAGCTGCCTTTGGAGATACGCATCACAAAGCAGATTGGCAATTTAAAGAAGAACCCTCCAGGTGGTGTTGTGTGGATTTTAACATGGCAAGACATCTTGAGAAACAGGCTGGGATATCTACCTTATAGAACAGGAAGTTTTAAAAACCTCAATGACACATTCCACCATGGGCTAATGAGAACTAATTTATGCCCCATGGCCTCAAGAGCCACTCTTAGAATACTTAAAACTCCTTAAACATCTTCAAAAAGGCATAGTTTTGCCATAATTTGGTCTGTGATTGCAGGAAAATCTAAAGTAGCAAACCTGAAAATTAGCTTGTCCATCCACACGTAACATTTTTAAATGGGTTTATTTCCCACTGCAATGTGTGCCTGCGTACGTTCACCTGACATGTGTCATCATTCTCAACCTTTTTCTGTCTCAAACAGCAGCATGAGGGATTACAGGCTCGTTTCCAAAACCAGGATCCTGTATCTTTCTCTGTGCCTTTCCATTTTCAAGTTGAGTCACTCCATTTCTAACCAACAACTCCCTCTCTTCTCCAATGACTGAGCACTGTAACAAACCATGCTCCAAAAGGCACTGTCACTCCATAGTCAGAGCACAAGTTCTTATACCTAGTACTGTATTCTGCGCCCACCTAAACTCAGCCCACAATCCAGAGGCTGACACATTCGCCGCTGAAACTGTCAGCAAGTTAGCTGCTAGGCACACCTCAAATGCAGCCTCTTAATCCCAGCATGGTGCACCAGCAGTCCTGGGGGGCACAAACTGGGAGCACATATAATTTTATCATCTGAGATGTGAGGTCCCAGGAGAGGCTTAGAAGACCACTGCAACAAAAGAGCGAGAGCTGTATCACTGCTCTGGCAGTGCTCAAGGCCACTTTATGTTTTTAACAGGGTAAGAAAACTGATATAGAGACACTGAAGAAGCAACTAAGAAGGAAGCTCAACGTTAGAAACCGTAACTCGGCAACTACTGCCTCACTGGAGGCCTCTCTGTATTGTGTAGGCGCTGCCATACTCTCTGCAGCACGATCTTTTTTTCATTCCCTGCAGAGAACTAGCGACACAGCCCAGAGCCAAAGAATAGCACTGGCAATGAAAATATACACTACTATGTGACAACGCACACAAGCCTAGGTGTCCACGGAAGCTCTAGAAGTCCACTTTCCCCTTCTGACCAGAGTTGCTTCCTTCTTCCAAAAGCAATTCAATCAGTTGAAGCCCTAAAAAGCAGAGATGTGCTTAAAATCTTCATTATCTATTACTATAACAAATAATCCATATATTTGCAACAGATTCATTTCTTTTATTTACCGAACTCATTTTCATTGGCACTCCTGGAGTTAAGCGAAATACTGGGCCCCTTAAAGACACACGAAACGTCCACAGAGGGTGAGAGAAGCTGCACCTGGGGCTGGTTCAACAGGTAGGAATGTGAAGAAAGCAATGCAACAAACGAGGCAGTAGAAGTGAGAAAATACAGCAGACAAAACAGATTGGGATCAACACGTGCATTCGATAAAACTGTGTTGCTTTCAGAACAATCTCACAAAATGCAGAGGTAATATTCTGCCATCAAGCACTTCACACAAGTTATCTGATCTTCATCTTCTCCCCAGGCGGACAAAACCTGAGTCACTAGTTGCACGACCTCATACACTGCCTTCAGTGAGTCTTCATTCTTTGCTCTCACAAATATTACAAAAGAATCATAGAATAGAATAACCAGGTTGGAAGAGAACCACCAGATCACCGAGTCCAACCATTCCTATCAAACACTAAACCATGCCCCTTAGCACCTCGTCCACCCATCCCTTAAACACCTCCAGGGAAGGTGAATCAACCACCTCCCTGGGCAGCCTGTTCCAGTGCACAATGACCCTTTGCGTGAAAAATTTTTTCCTAATGTCCAGCCTAAATCTCCCCTGGCGGACCTTGAGGCCATTCCCTCTTGTCCTGTCCCCTGTCACTTGGGAGAAGTGGCCAGCACCCTCCTCTCTACAACCTCCTTTCAGGTAGTTATAGAGAGCAATGAGGTCTCCCCTCAGCCTCCTCTTCTCCAGGCTAAACAACCCCAGCTCTCTCAGCTGTTCCTCATAAGGCCTGTTCTCCAGCCCCTTCACCAGCTTTGTTGCTCTTCTCTGGACTCGCTCCAAGCTTCAAAGAGGACCTTTACTCAGCATCTTCTACAGCAAACATGACAAGCCACTGAGAAAGGATGCCTACGCACATCGCTTTTTCCATCCTCGAATTTTACTTCATCTGCAGAACAATCATCTGCTACTGACCAATCCCCTGCTCAAAAATGCCAGCATGCAAATACATTTAGTGCCACTGCTTCTTCTCTTCTATCACGATCCATCAAATGGATCAGCAGTATGGCCTATCTTATTTCTCCTGTATGTTGATGGTTCCCAGGAATGTTCTCTTGATGCTGCACTGGGCACACCAGCATATGATTTCCAAAATTCCTCGAAGTACTTCTAGGACACAGATTGGGTTCCACAGAGGCTCCTAATGAACCTATCCACAAACACTGCCATAGAACTGGATGCACTTCAGGCTGGGATTCAAAATGATTCTGCCAATCAAGACAATCAGCACTCTGTGTGCTCTACTAAATTCAGCAGAAACGGTGGCTGAACAACTGTGCACACATGTACTCAGTCAATCCAAATTTGTTTGACTTGGCAACTCAGTAACTTAAGTGAACAGCTATTATGGTATGACTCTCCTTGGCCTAAGATATGCTTCAAGGCAAGTTCAATGAAGTTGGAAGGGGATACCTAGCAACTAGCAACCTGGAGAAAGAAGAAAAAAGACTAAGAACAACAATACCAACAGTTACCTGACATCATCCTAAAGCACTTACAACAGTATAAAACTACATGTCGTTATGTATTGTTCATTCTGACCAAGTGCTTCTAAAACTCTACTGTAAATTAAAAAGGCTAGTGATCTGCTCAAAAAGGTACGCTGAAAGCAACAAATCTTCCAGAAATTTTTAGATTTAAGATATGATTTTGTCCTGTGACTTGCCGGACACAGGACATCATAGCAAATGGTACAGTGAATATTTCCTGGATCTATACAGCATACCCTTATTCACTTACTGTGTTTTCATATATAAATATATTTTTATTTTCACACATACATATATATATACACGCACAAACACACATATATATATACACTCACACCCACATACACACATTAGCAAGCATTTTAAGTATTCCAAGCAATTCTCCAAAGAAAAGGAGAGGATTGATCCTCACGTTCTGACACAATTAATTTATAAACTGTAACAACCATGGCTACTTTTCAGTAAAATGCAAAAAGACACTTTCTGTTTCATGTGAAGATAACCTTTCATTTGTACATTATTTCAAAATGTACATAGATGGATGTTTTACAGTAAAAAAAAATTTTAAAAAGAGGAGTAAATAGAAATTCTTTATATTTAATGTACTTTATCATGCATTTCTTCAAAGGTTAACAGCAGCCCTTTTTAAATGTCCTTATGTTCTTTTCACCAAGTCAAATCTATCCAATATCTGAAAAATACAGAAGCCTGGACTCATATAATAAAGCTGAAATTACAGATTTTTGAAGATATGGGAATAATAACATATAAGAGACATGGGGTGCACAGGGCTTTTTCAAGAATACTAAAGAGCAGAATACAGCACATTAGTTAGTTTGAATAACACTAGGCAATTATTCATCCCACTCTTGTTTGGGGAGAAAGTGAAACAATTCCAGACAGTTGTCAGCTGTTCTGGACATTCCACCAACTGTGGTGGAAACAACTTGAGTCAGTGTTGCCACACACTGCCCGCTTCTGACTGCAGGTCCCTGCTCCTTCCCTTGCACCAACACTCCTCAAATTCTGCCAGAAAGCCAGGGAGAGCCAAATCAGCAGAAAATGATGGCCACAAAAAGGAAAAAGGGCTTTCTGCTTCTTTAGCTTTGTAAACCAGCTCTCTGCAAGGTCAGAGGAGTGCAAGTGTCAGCACAAGAGAAGTAAAGACATACAGGCATAAGCAATTACTGCGCAAGCACTACTGCTTACATTTAACACAAAAAGCAGCGTGAACTATGACTGCAGACATTAAATAAGATTCTTCCATGAAAGAGAAGAATTTCTGTTTAAAGTAATATTAGTAACAAAAACTATGGCTCCAGTCAACTATAATCATCAACCACGTCTCTCCAAGCAGTAAGTGCAGCGTCAGTGTCAAATAAGGTAGAATTAAAGAAATTGCCCTCCTATTTTTCATGACACATTAAATGCAAAAATCATTGTACATAACTTTAACAATCTTAATTTGCAGTGTCAGAAACAAGAAACCTTCTGAAATGTGTTTTGTTTACATTAAGAAATTAGCTTAATGCTTACCTATCTCTGCCTCCTTCTCGTACCCTAACCAGGCTACGTTCAGTGCGAGAGTGAAGTTTGACCTCTTAGCTCCCAAACTGGTTTCAATACAACCAGATTTTTTAGTATACAGTCTTTCTCCTATGCTCTCATATAAATACAACAGTAGTAAGGATAACAGCCTTAAACTTCATTAGTCATAATAGCCTTTCCTACTTAGTCAATCAATCATAAATAATAACTTCTCATCTAATCCTCTCAAATCATCTGTCCTAAAAAGCTCATGAAGATGGATTAGTTTTGTAATGCATAGTAGATTCTTTTGCCTACCACCTTTTGATATGATGGAGCGTAGGTGAAATAATGTTAACCAAGACCCTTTTATTAAGAAAAAAACCCACCCCTTCGGGCCTCATCTCAAGCTAGAGGGCACTAGCAGAAACAATACCATAATATCACATGAAAAACATCAAGATAACCATACCTTGAACCATTCAACACTTTTAAGGAGATACCTTTGTCCTCCATAATACAGCCTAAAACTCAATACAGATTAGGGTACAAGTCTAACATTCCCTGCAAGCAAAGCTTAAGGAATTTAGTACCTGCAATTTGCTGTTTAACTTCCAGTCTTCATTTATGTTAGGTTGCAAAATTCTCACAATAATATGAAGTGACAGTGATATAAGTAGGATGACTATTCAGTAGAAAATTAGTATCCTTTTTGAAAGGAGAAGCAAAACCAATGGGGGAACAACAATTATTTTGGAAATATTTGGGACATCCTGCAATTCTCAAGGTAAAAAGTTCAAGTTCACTTTTTCTTTGTTTACATTCAGGCAACAGGCACAATTCTACCACTTCCTCTGTCAGTCTGAGAGATAAATACTAGAAGTTTTACCTGGACAAAGATATAACAAATTTTGTGCAAACAAAAACAAGCTAAGAAGAATTGATGAAAAATACTGTTTAAGTCCAGTGAAAAGTGTAGAAACTCCTATTATCACTAAAGGAAACACAGCTCTCTAAACCAGAAGAAATTACAGAGCTAAACTCCATAAAGTTACTCTCTAGATCTCTAATAATAAGCAAGAACAAAGAAAACTCCCCACCTTTACTTCCATACATAACAAACATTTTATTTAGCAGTTTCACACCATGTTTGCAGCTGTAAAAGAAATTGTATGGATTATTCTTTGACCAGTAGAAGAGCTCAATGATTGCAGCTGCCGAATTCTAAAGTCTAAAATTCCACAGATAACAAAAAGTAAATTCAAGTACTCCAGATTTTTTGAAAACTGGTTACAGACCTTCACCGTTCTGAAAGAGAAGCTATGAGAGGGCACTACTGACAAGATCCCACCACCATCACACACACTCTTTTCAGGACAGTGCTGTTGCACAGGAAGTTTGGTGAGAAGTTGTTTTTGTTTGGTTGGGTTTTTTTTTTAAACAGAAGCACTAGTTCATGCCTAACTAAACACAAAACCTTCTCAGCACACCAACTGCAAAACCAATATATGGAGTGTATAAGATACAAACATAAAGCAAGAAATAACATGCCAGCAGCATCACTCCTGCCATGACAACTAAGATCACCCTGCTACTGACTACACCATTAAAAAAAAAAAAAAAGTATTTTTTTCTAAGCGTTAACTTTTTCTGACCTAGATGTGTAACTGATTCCCTCAGGAAATCACTTGTGTGTCAGCATCCCAGACCTATGCCTCAATTTCTAAGACAGCAAGAACCACCACCAACAGATGGGAGACTGCACACAACGATGCTAATCCCCTTCTTGTACCAAGGGGAGACCTCATTGCTCTCTACAACTACCTGAAGGGAAGTTGTGGAGAGGAGGGAGCTGGCCTCTCCTCCCAAGTGACAGGGGACAGGACAAGAGGGAATGGCCTCAAGCTCCGCCAGGGGAGGTTCAGGCTCAACATAAGGAAAAAATTCTTCACTGAAAGGGTCATTAGGCAATGGAACGGTCTGCCCAGGGAGGTGGTTGACTCATCTTCCCTGGAGGTGTTTAAGGTGTGGGTGGATGAGGTACTGAGGGGCATGGGTTAGAGATTGGTGGGAATGGTTGGACTTCACAATCCAGTGGGTCTCTTCCAACCTGGTAATTCTATGATTCTATGAAGGCCGATCCACCTACTGAAGTCTCAAGCTTCCCATGACAACCTTTTCCCTCACAGCCCTGGAATCCTGTATCTTTTTCTGTGTTTCTTCTCCCCTTGGGATAAAATTGACCCTTTACCCTAAAGCGGGCAACAAGTTGCATTTCCCATGTAATGAATATCCAGTTTTACTGGAGTAGCCTCCAACTATGTCTGTATGGGAAAGAAAAAAAAAAAAAACCCCTAGTAGTGCAGAGAAAGAGGTTGCTTCCTCGTATCTCTGTCTGGCAGCAAGGAGTGGGAGAAATCATAAAGTCTTCTGCTAATACAGAGCTACCCTCGTGTTTTCATTGCAGTGTACTCTCTCTGATGCTCAAGCAGGCAAAGGAGGGCCTGCTGCGAATTTTGGCTCTTTCATGCTTTCAGCTATGAACTGAGAAAAGAATTTGCCCTCTATCTTGTGATGGAAAGCAGACTCTAGGAATCTCTTTAATTATAATTATTCTGGGAGTGTGGTCAGGAAGATAATAAATCAGATTGCCATATCACAGGTGTACAAAGTGGGGGAAGTGGGAAGGAAACAGGAGTTTGACTGCTGCAAAGAAATAAAAAATTCTCAGGCACAGAGGAGGGCAGGGAAGGTGAGATAACAGCCACAGGTTTGTTTTCAACCAGAAAGAAAACAAAATACTTGGCTACAAATTCCTTACAATACACCTAGGATGCAATCACACAAACAATTCCCCAACTAACCCTTAAATCCAGATTTCCAGAACTGCATTTTTATAATAAAATATTTTGTCTTTGGCAGGCTGCCTAGCTGGATTACACAGGGCTCTTAACTGCAGTTACTTGTTAATGACATAATCAGAACAAACCGAGGAAAACTTCGTATCTCATGGAACACAAACTCTTCCAAGTTTTCCCATAAGGATTTCTGTGCATGACACTGAACTGGGATTTGAGAGGTCTAGGTTCAATCCCCGGTCCCAGACACATGCTTCCCATAAGACCCTACGTGCACGAGCATGCACACACACCAAACATCTGTATCTGCTTATACCAAAGAATTTTCTCAAATAGAATGGAACATTTCATTTAGCTGTGAATGCACACAAAGGACTATTTGCACTAAATACATTGTTTAGTATGATTCCTGAGACTAAGATTAAACTCTTCCAGTTTTTTGCATGTCCATCCTCAGTCCTTCATTTACAAGGGAAGGAAATTCTACCTAACAGAATGCACTCTGCTCCTTTAAGCATATCATGAGATACATGAATTTTTATCTTAGACACTCAGCTGTACAAATTCACATATGGAAAATACCAATGTGCGTTAACGAAGATTTACACAGTACAGGACAATCAAGTTACTTTGGTTTCATACTTCTGGAAAAAAAATGTTCTCATCTGAGCTGCCAAATTACTCACAATTTCCACACAGACTCAGTGAATTTTTAAGAAAGGCAAAACCAGCAGGTGTTTCTTACACGTGAGCCATAACCTGGCAGGACCTGGAAACACAGTCATGAACTTGAGATCCTCCATGCCTGAAAATGACTGAGTATCTTCAGAAACCTATAATTTTAGCAGAAAACAAGTGGAAACTTGTGGATGCTGAGTGATGAGGGAAACATGAGAAAACAATGAGCCAGCGGTCACTGACATGATGGACAACTGCTCTAACAAACCACCATTCTATTGCCAGGGCCTTCTTACCCCATAGGCTTTGCAGAAAACAAAAGAACTGAAGAAATAAGGACTCAGCTGCAGATGTCCTCAACATTATTTTCCATGCCAAAACAGTAGAACAGAGATGTCAGAAAACTGCACGATTTTTATGATACTTTATTTTACATCATAATTGAGCATATTACCGTATTGACTCAGAATTAACCTAATATGGATACTGTTGCTTTTCCCAAGCAACCTAAGAACAGACTTATCAAACAAATGCTTTTTTTATTGATAAGCTGCTGAAACAGACATACCATACAAAACACTAATTCCAGCAAACTATATTTGTATTGAATTATTATATTATTAGTTCATATGGAATATTGAATATTCTTACAGTAATGTCAACTTCTCGTTGAACTGTTTCACAAATTCAATATTTCACAAATTAAGGGGCACATAGCTACAATCTCTCTTTTCAAATCAATTTCTCTTTAAAGATAGCATCAGAAAATTGAGGTTCATACCAAGCACAAAACACACTATTACACAATCTGGACAAAGAAGAATTGGCTTCTGGTGATTTAAGTCTATCTAATTAATGGGGACCTTAAACTATTACTCTGCTTAGATCTTACATTGGCAATTATAGGCTATGAAATAAGCCGCTATGACCTTTTGCAGAATGAAAGTACCAATGTTGCTTTACACTACAACATATGAAAAAGTTAACTGGTCATAAAACTCAGAGGTCATTTTAAAAATGAACTGCCACATAAAATTACTGTAGTGCATGAAATCCCCAATCAGAACTTGTCCGTGCTGTGCAGAGTCAGAGTCAGTCTCTGCCTCTCATACGAATAGATGCAATCTCAGCAACCAGACACAATAAATACAAGATGAAGGGTATGGCAAGCATAACAGCAACACACAATTAATTCCAAAGGCTAGGAATCACCCCATGAAAATTATTTCATTATTTTAACTTGTTAATTATTCATGAAGCAGAGATATGGGAAACGCCAGGAGAAAGCAAATAAAAGAACAAGCAACTAAGAAACACTGAAGGAGATGATTAAAAAGGTATAAAAGAAAAGATATGAAAAACAGTGGAGGAGGAAAGAAAGGGGCTTGGGGTAAGGTTCCACTTTAAATCACAGGGCATTCCTTCTGTTTCCCCATTGCTCATTACTCCTGGTCTACTACTGTGGCTTACTGTTTCCTCCTTACTAACAGGCACAATCATCTGTGAAACTGTAGTGTGAATCAGTCAGGGCTGTAAAACAACCTGATCAAAAAAAAAAAAAAAAAAAGAAGTTGACACAACTAAGAAATGCAGGAGCAGAAATAAGCAGCTGCAAGGGAAAAATAGGTCATGCCAACACTTCTCCCTGCAAAAAGGTGCAACTGTGGGATTAAAAGCAACTGTCTATGTTCAGACCATAAAAATTCACCTCCTAACTATGTCTTATAACTTGTAACGCCACATGCAGAGTAAACAATGTTTGGATCACATCAGGTGACAAACACCAAAAAGCGAAATTACGCATCAAAACGTAGACAAAAGCCCTTGGCAGACATTGTGGAGTACATTTTTCAGAGGAAGCATGTACCTTTCACTGAAGAATACACCAGTGCAGGACATGTCCTACTGCTCTTGGTGACTTTTTTCCTCACTGAATCCTCCTCAAGTCAAATCCAGGGTTCCACATTTATGACCTGCAGTCTACTGTTCGGGTGTATATAACACAGACAGTGACAAAGCATGATGCTATATCGGTTAAATGCATGAAAGGGAGATTCAATAAAGTGGGATCAAGAACTAGGTTATCAAATACCGGGTAGGAGTACGTGGTACTACCTGCTATACAGTACTACTTGGCACTTCAGGTAGAGACTTAGTGCCTATGTTTGAGACCCAAATGGAGCCTTCTATTATTCGGTCCATTCCTGCTGCATGCAATTTCATCCTTCGGAGGTTATCTTCCCTTACCATCATCAGTTTCAAACAGTTCGGAACAGAAAGACCAAAACTAAATCTTTACTTCTGTTCAGACTCTGCAACTAGATACCACTGATGTCATTTTGAAGGCACTGAAGAGAGTGCAGAACCAGTAACAAGGCAGGAGGACAGAAACGAGTCAAAACCAGCAGATTAGGCCAAACTTTTCTTACTCGTTTGTGATATGTATATGTCAATTCAACTTTTGGTGGTGGAGGTGAGGACAGAGTACAATGCAGAACACAAACTAAAAGCACTCACAGCTACATTTATAAAGTGGTTTCCATTATAGTCTTATTCATTAAAAAAAAATCAGACTAAAAATTTTCACACTAATTAAGTTTTAGACAGTTTTAGAAACTATTTTGTACTACTATAAATGACAGAAGTTAAAATCAGATGACAGAATCCAAAATTGCCCTCTGAAAGTTCAGAATTAATTTAAAGAAATATCTTTCTGTAACATTTGGAAAGAACAGCCTAAAAACATGATCTAAGGTACTACTTAACATCCACTTGATCTTGCAGTGAACCTAAATTCAAATTCACCAGTGTGAAATGTCAAAGTAATTTCAACAGTTACCCATTCAAGTGCTCATAAAAACAGCTTTTAACACTAGCATTTAAAATTATATAATGTTCAAAGACAATTATTAACTCAAGCAATTGTATAAACTCATACAACAGCAGCTCTTCTCTCGACTGGACTTGAACAATAAAGATCACAAATAACCTCCAGGTAACAGCTGTAACTTTTGTTGTTATACTTTTAAATTAAAGAAGACTACAGGGAAATGATTCACATATAAAAGAAAACTGCAAGAAGAAAATGTATAAGTTTTTCTCTACATTTACTGAGGATAGTAACAGGTGTAAATCACCACAAGGAAGAACCAAATTCAGTATTAGGAAAGAACTCTTAAGACAAGAACAGTTAAGCACTATTAACAACAGTTAAATTGCCTAGTGGGATTGCATAATTTCTATTATCTGAGGCTTTTATTAGATTCAAAAGCCTAGTGGTACTGTGCTTCCCTTTAAATCACTTCTGACAAACTTAGCTAAGCCTATTTTATCCGAAGATATGCCAGGCAGCTACCTAGTTTCCTGCTTGTGTTAGTTTTTTTTCTGTTTTAGTGAACTACTGAAGTAGTAATAATCCATGCCCAGTGTCAGAAATTTAACCTTCCACAATAATGAGTTATGTCTGCTTACCGCATCTCGTAAGACTGTATCTTAAAAAACAGATTAAGCAAACAGATTAGACAAACATCTGCTAATAATACGGTAAGTACAATTTATCCTTCCTGGGGCTGAGAGGAGTAGACCAGAATTCTTGAGGTCACTTCCAGCACTGTTTTATTTAATCTTTAAAAAAGCAACACAGAGCCCATTTTGAACCCATTTAGTAAAACTTCAGGAAAACATAGAACAGAAATTTGACTTAACATATTAAAAAGAGATAAATATTTATCTGCTCAGCACTGTCACAATTAAATGCCACGTCTAATGTAGTACGCACTTGTCTTACTTGTGCTTCCCATGTAAAATAACTCCTTGCTGAAATCATAAGCCTGTAATGTTTTAAGCTGAAATCATTTAACTTTAAATCTGTAAGTGGGAATCCAGTTTTCAATACCTTACATTGTTTTTTACAAAATCTGCCAAATGTGTATTAACTGTAAAATGCTGGCTGTACACACTGGCTTCTGGACTTTGCTAATATACATCTCTGGGTTTACTCTTATTGCTCAAAGCTACCGTGAGCAGAAGACTGAGAACAACAGACTAGTAAAGGCTTAGACTTCTTTGAACAGGAGTGGACCTGGAATACTAGGAGTCTTCCAGGAGATTTGTAAGGTGAAGTTAAGTTCATAAGTTATAGAATCACTAATGTCACTGGTGATGCTTCTTAGCCCATCATTTACACCAGCCTGTGATTGCAGGTCTGGTAGCCATTCGTATTCTACCATATTCTACCATCTGTAGAGGACTTCAGGGAAAGAAAAAAAAAAAAAAGGTAAAGAGAAAAAACCCATAGCTGTACTCTAATCAGGCAGCCAGTGTAAGCAAAGACTTCCTCACTTAATCATCCTAATTCCAATGTATTAATGCATAAACTTATTTCTCTGGTTTACACTAAGGAACTACTACTTGGTCAAGCATACATATCCACATACTGTTTCATTTTTCTACAAGTTATTCAAGCACCTCTTTCTGACTCACTCTAATATACCTGCAGCATACTGGGAAGAAAACAAGGATTGAGAGGTTTGAAAGCCAGAGAAGAAAAAGCCCACTTAAATGTCAATATCATACTGAATTTGTTAAGTTTGTATACACTTCATGCCTCACCTGCCCAGGAAACCAGGCAGAAAAGGAATAAATACAATGTATTTGTAATAGACTGCACTGTCTATCCTATCTATTCCTTTCCCAGAAGACTATGAATGCTTCAAATAAGACTCCTCTCTCATTTGCTAAATTAGGTTGGACTTTAAAGAACATTCGTATGTATGGAAAATTCACAATCACCAGGTATAACTCAGATCAGGGTACAAATAGAAAACCTCCTAACACAGTTACTATGTGGAAAATGAATTTGTCAAAACAAGGTTTTGTCAATTATTGCATTCATACTCAGGGAAGGGAAGGTCATCAGCACATGTTCCTCTATATTTGCTTACTATTAATTATTTCCATATGTATTCAAATTCCCAATCATTAACGCACTGTTTTGTGATTCTTCCTTCCCAAACCTACGCATGCCTAATGCTCACACACAGAACTTCGTTGATACCAAACTAGGGACAAAGCCAGGTACCGCTGGATTTTCTATATATGCATATATGAAGCAGGGCAAATAATGAAAAAGCACAATGGCTTAATAAGATACTCCAAAAACAAACAACTAACAATGACCATCACACTTGTAAAGAGCGGAGATGGCATCAACATGCTTCAGAGCACTGAAAAAGACCTAGACCTTATAGCAAATTCCTAGAAGCCAAAACAAGTTGACTACCCACCAAAACACATGACATAATTCCAAATTTTCTTGAGAGGCTTCCACCAGAATATAATTTTTTCACTGTTTGCTGGGAAACCATACCAACGCTTACTCAGAAATTTAGGACAGTGTTCTCAAGAAAAACCTCCCTTTTGTCCTGATCGTTATAATGACCCTTTTTGTCGAATTTCCAACACGATCAGATGAAACAAAATACAGCATTACATCTTGTGACTGATGTAATGTGGGCAGGGAACAATACCGTGGAAATGAAAAAGCCAAGGACCTTTGTCTCTTTCTAGACAGATTGCCAAGTCGTAATAGTTGGAAGGAGAAATCGCTTAGCATCCCAAATAAAACACTGCAGTGCATGTTCGTTATTTCAGTAAAGTCACTGCAGCTTTTGGCAGCCCCATAGGAAACTTCGACCCTTCAAAGAAAGCCCGAGCTAAAAAGCGAGAAAACAACCCTAGTCTGACAATTACTGAAGAAACAAATAACGCACTGACTCTGGAGATAAACCCCAAAGAGTTGACCGCTCGCCCTCCAGCCAGTGCTGGAAAGATGACCTCGACAGGAACCAGCCACAAGCCTATGAAACGCCGTGTCTTCTTCTCACCGACACCGGTTCTCGGCAGCCGGCGGGGACCGGGGCTCGGCCCCATCGCAGCCCTCGGGCACCCCCAGCTCCCGAAAGCAGCGGCGCGGCGGGGACCCGCACCCCGGCTGGGCAAAAGGGGGGACCCCCGCAACCCCCGAGGCTAGGCAAAAGGGGAGGACCCTGCACCCCTCGGGCTGGACAAAAGAGGGGGGACTCCGCACCCTTCGTGGCTAGGGAAAGGCGGGGACCCCGCACCCCCCGGGCTGAGCACAAGGGAGGTGGGGGGTGTCCCCGCATCCGACAAGGACAGGGCAAAGGAGGGGAGGGGGAATCTTCGACCCTCCGCGCAGAGCAAAGGCGGGCGGGGGGTGGGTGTCCCGACAAGGACACGGGGTCCCCGCGGGCGAGCAGGGCAGGGAGGACCCGCGGGGCCGCCGAAGCGGCGCAGAGAGAGGCGGGAGCCGCCCCCCTCCATCTCCCCAGGGCAGGGGCCCGCGCCCCAGGACCCGCGGGAAGGGAAGGGGAGAGAGGGCGAGCCCGGCGGCGCCTACCTGAGAGAGCTGCCGGGGGTTGGGGCAGCCGAAGAGCGCGGAGCTGGAGCTGAAGCTGATGGCCCCTCTGCGGTTGAGGACGTGCTGCGGCACCGGCCTGTCCAGCGGCAGCACGGGCAGCTGGTAACATACTTCCATTGAAGCCGCCGGGGCTCGGCGCCCGCGGCACCTGCCCGCGCGGGGGGACCCGGGGGCGCCTCCTCGCCGCCCCCGCACCCCGCGGGCCTTTGTCCTCCTCCTCCGCCAAAGCCCGGCGGGAACGGCGGAGCGGGGCCGGCCGTGTTAGCGCCCCGAGGCGGCGAGTCCGCTGCCCCGGAGCCGCTGTCAGCCCCGCATGGAGCGGCGAGGCCGGCGCGGGGAGCGACACGCGATCGCCCCTATTGTCCGGCAGAGCGGGGAGGTGAAGGGCGGGGGGGGCGGGGGGGGGGGGGGGGAGGCGCCGCACGGCCCCGCTGCGCCGCGGGGAAGGGGCCGGGCCCGCCGAGAGGGGACCGGGCAGGAGGAGGGAGAAAGGAGGAGAGGAGGAGGGAGGAGAGGAGGAGGAGGAGGAGGAGGAGGAGGAGGAGGGAGGCAGGCCGGGCCCCGCCCGCCCCCGCTCGGAGCAGCCCCGCCGGCCCCGCAGGAGGCACAAAGCCGGGCGGACGGGCGGTGCGTGGGTCGCGCGCCTGGCGACACCGCCGCGCGTCATCACGTACAACCGCCCGCTCGGCCCCCCCGGCTCCGCTCCGCCGAGGGAGCGCGCGCCCCACGCGCATGCGCGCGCCCAGTGCGCGCCCTCGGGGGCGCCCGGCGGCGGGGGAGGCGGGGCCGCCTGCCTCCCTCCTTTCCTTTTCCCTTTCCTTTTCCCTTTCCTTTTCCCTTTCCTTTTCCCTTTCCTTTTCCCTTTCCTTATGCCTTTCCCCTTCCCTTATCCCTTATGCCTTTCCCTTCCCTTTTTCCCCCCTCCCTTTTCCCCCCTCCCTTCCCCCCTCCTTTTTCCCCCCTCCCTTTTTCCCCCCTCCCTTTTTCCCCCCTCCCTTTTTTCCCCCCTCCCTTTTTTCCCCCCTCCCTTTTTTCCCCCCTCCCTTTTTTCCCCCCTCCCTTTTTTCCCCCCTCCCTTTTTTCCCCCCTCCCTTTTTTCCCCCCTCCCTTTTTTCCCCTTTCCCCTTTTTTCCCCTTTCCCCTTTTTTCCCCTTTCCCCTTTTTTCCCCTTTCCCCTTTTTTCCCCTTTTTCCCCCTTTCCCTTTTTTTCCGCCCTTTCCCTTTTTTTTCCCCCTTCCCCCTCTTCCTCTTCCCTCTTCTCTCCCTCCCCTCTTTCCCTGCTTTCCCCAGCCTAGCTGAGCATGTGCAGTGTCCAGTGCTGCCTGGGCAAGGCCTGAGGGTGCTGGGCTTGGGGGAATGACAAGGGGCGAGGGTTGGAGACGGCACTGGGGAAAAGGGGTTGACTCAGTCCCCCCTGAGGCTGTTCTCTGAGGAGCGGAGCTGGGGAGCCTTGGTGAAGGATCAGCGTGCTGCCCAGGAGGGATCTGGCTTCTGCAGGTGCTCCTGCGGGAAGCTGGGCACTGGTGGAAGCTGGGCGAGCATTCATTAGACGGACAATATGCGTGGCTCCTCAAAGGTCAAGCAAGGAAAGACAGTTTTGTTTAAAATACATTGTATGTCAATAGGAATGCATGGAGGATCTCGTATTTGCATTTGAATCCTTGCTGCTCATTTTTTTAGAGTATAGAGGGGTGCTTTTATTGCAAGATGAAGAGGTAAAACCATGTAATTTTTCTTAAGGTAAAAAATGAGATTCCTGGCAAACCACACGATTCCTGCAAATTGGACTTTAAGGAAGAAATAGAATAATTCATTAAGTGATCTGGTCTGTGGCTATGTACGTCCTGTTAGCTGGGACAGTGAAAATTAACCTTTGGTTTGTTTTTTAGGACTAAGGCTCCCGTTGTCTCTCCCTGCAGCTGCTTTTTTCCCACCCTTTCATCTCTTTTCTTTTTCCATCATAAAAAAAATTCCTAAATATAGCATGGTAGGTAAGGGAACGCTTCTGTTCTTTGAATAATATACAAAGTGCCTGCACTCACTTAAAAATTGGATTTTGCAAAATTATTCATATGATTTAATTTTGCATAATACATTGTTCTTCTGAGTGCTTGCTTACTGGCAGAAAGGTTTAGATTTCACGTGATAACAGTTACTTATAGTCAATGACATGGCTTTGGAGGAACCTATTTGGAAAGAATAGGTGTATGGAGGAATTTCTGTTTGAACTAGTTGTAGAAACAAGTTTTATACATGTGGACTGATGAGCATTTTACTTTGAGCTACGAAGTTAACAAATGCACCTCCTTCTTTTGAAGAACTGCAATCTCATGGATAGCTGCAAGGACATATGGACACATGACAGAGGGCCCTGGATCACCTGCCTCATCTTAAAAGCTTTCTTCAGCTGTTTTTCTCCAGTTTCATGAAAATAAAAATGTCACAAACATTTTCACAGTGTGATTTTGTTATGTACACATGCAATAATTAAAAATATAATAAGCACGAAACAATGAAAGTAAAATAACATGCTCAGCCTTTTTTTTCCCAGTAATTAAAGTATGTCAGATTTTCTTCCGCGTTCTTTGACATTTACTCATCTTTGGCCTGCTTATATTAAATCAACGGTGTATTTGAGTTGCTGATAGAACTCACCAGCTTCACTTGGAGTCAGGATTTCCCTCCCTCATTCATTTTTCTAAATTACTGTTGGTCTTTCCTACTAATAACAAGTTAGTTTTCTAACTAGGTGGATTTTTACTTTAGTCAGTCTAAATTTCAAATTATGAACAATATATCAGGGGTTGGGGGGGGGAAAGCATATTCCTACTGTCACTGAATATAGAATGTACATTTCAGTCCTATGATGTCAAACTGTGAATAAAATATTATTGATGAGGTGGTTTATGGTTCCAATCCACTCTATGTTCTTTCCATCTGACTAGCTGAAACTAGTTCTTTAAAGTCAAATTAGGGCTCAGTCTGAGCTAGTATGTCCTTAAATAACATAATCAGCATTTTCTTTTCCCTCGCTAATAATCAAATTATGTTTGATCTCTAATTAATATTACATAAACACCTTTAAGGAATCTGAAATACATTCTTATGAAGTAAGCATAGATTTTTCCAGGCAGTGACTGATGCCATAAGTCTTCCACTTCCAGGGCACTAATTATTTCTTTTTTAATAAATACAGAAGTTATTAATATTAGCCAGGCAATGATTTCTTCTACAAGAAGAATCCCACCTCATGAAGACAAACAAAGCCTTAAAATTATGACATAAGTCACATATTTTCAGCATAAATGCATTCGTTACAAAAATAATACGTGTTCTATGCCTTCTGCCTATTCTGTCTGCTGTTTGGTCCTGCTGCAAGTTGAGTTGTGGCACAAGAAAGATGTTTTTATTTGTTTTTGTTATAGAGATGTAGTAATGCCAAAGTGTTCACTCACAGCATTTTGTCTGAATTGTTTTCTTTGTGAATCGTGGAGTTGTTTGAGCAACACAGTGCTTGCACTTCTTGAAAGCATCATGAGGGGCCACAGTTCACCTATGTAAGCCGTATGTGTTGTGGCTTCTTTATAATGGCAGGTACAGCCTTTAATAGAGACTACACATCAGGATTTTTTCAAATTTAGTGTTAATAAAGCTTTCATAATTCTTTACATATTTACAGTTAGTGTCTTATACACATTGGTATCATTTTCAGGGTGCTGTCTGGCAAGGAAGTAGCATTATTGATGACTGGATTTGTCACATAGAGGGCCACTCATGAAACCAGAGAAATGGAAGATTGCAAAATTTAAGTTAGTTTAGTTAATATGAAAAGAGGATGAAATCACTTAGATACACTGGCAAGATATTCTGCTGGGCTAACTGCAGAGTGACACTCCAGGGAACAGCCAGCTAACACTGGAAGAACCGAACAGTCTGAATGGAAGAGAAGAAGCTTTTCCCACAGCAGATAAGGATCCTCGAAGACATAATGTGCTTGTACTTTGAAAATACCCTAAGAACACAGAAAACATTTATCTGTACAGGTAACACGACTGAGATGAGCACAAAAGAGTTTTTAGTTTTTATTGTTACCTGAAGAAGTTGCATGGTATAAAGGGAAAGGTTATTTCTATAGGCAGGAGAAATATCTTTTTCATGCTCAGTAACTGCATTTTTACACATTAATTTTGGCATGTGCCATTTCTCTGGCACATGCTCAGATACATCTAGTTTTTTTGTACCCAGTGTTATTGTCTGAGTGAAGACTATATGTTTTCATAGGGCTTCCAGATGTCTGGCAGCCCAGTTGAAGCATACTCCTGTCCCCATTCAGTGTGTCCCTTCCCTCTGCCTTGTCCTGGGTCTATGTCAGGCTGGTTTGAAGTTCTGTGATAATACAACATCTTGACTACTGTTTGATTTGCCATTTACTGCACCCCCAGATAATTTTCAGCAGAAGTGCTATCTATCCCCTCAGTGTTTTTATCCTTCTTGAGTAGGATAATCTGCACTTGCTTTTACCTGGGATCACTGTGATTTCCTCAACGCATTTTTTTTTTTGTTTGTCAAGATTGAATACCAGTTCTCTAAGCACGCCTTCAAAACCAGCTGGATCAACGGTGAAAATTCTGCGAATGAGTGATTCCAAGATCTGGAAGAGACCTGAAGAATGGTATTTAATGTATCCTGCCGACTACTGTGAACCCCTCTGAGGATGGTTTCCAATCATTTCTTGCACCCATATTACAGCAGCTTTATCTACTCTGTGGCTCAGGTTCATCTTTCTTGACTTTGGAGTCTTAACCTAGAGAGCAGTTGCCTAAGGCTAATTTCAGTCAATAATTACGGGAAAGACAGCAGGCCATTCAAATTATTCTTTGAAGATGCCTTTCTCTTCACTGAAAAGAAGGAATACAGCACAGCCTTTCTCCTAATTTATATGCTTAGGTTTGTGTCCATGAAGTTGATCAGATGAAGTGCGATAGGTGGTTCTGTTTACAATAGTGTCAGGGTGGACTGTGTTGAAGGGCAGTGTCAGCGAAGATGAGCTGTCACGTGTACTGTGTTTCCACTAACTACAGGTTGTGTCACTCTGCTGGAGAGGCAGATTAAGTCGGTTTGACTTGCTTGGGCAGATGACTTGTTTGCTTTTGCTTCAGTTTCTGGTATTTCAAATATTATACTGAAAACCATTTAGAATATTTTCAATATTTGCAATAACCTCAGTTTCACTAAACTGACATTAGCTAATGGACATGTACGAATTCTGCGCCAAAACCAGCAAGCCAGAGCAGAGAGTTAAAAAGACTGATCCCTGGGGATTTCAGTTTTTCTTTGCTTGCAGCCCTAAGAATTCCCCTCTGTGCTTAACTTAAGACTGGAGTTTTACTGACAAGTTATAGCCTCCAGAAACAGGGTCTGATTGTAGAAACATGCTAAGGAAAGTCAGTTCTGAACACAGCTGCAGACTGTCAGAAGTTTACTATCGATTCAAAGACAGCTTAGTGTAACTCCACTGAAGATATTATTGGGAATAACTGCATGAAAAGGTATTTTTCTTCACACTGTTATTCTTTCTTAAATGCATTTCTAGAAAACATGCCTGAGTGCACACAGCTTAAATGGTCTCAGTTCTGGTTTTCTTAGAGATTATGGTTGTCTAGGACAAAAACCCTTAGCGCTGATAAGACTAAGGGCGTTGGTGTCAGCATAAGCCTGTGGAGAAAGCTTCTCTTTGTGTCATTTTTACATGCATAATAACAGTTGATGCACAGAATATTTTTAATATCAGAGTGGGTGGATATGAGAACCCCAGGTGCCGTTTCAGAGGTGCAGCTCTCAGGTTTAACGGTGTCATTAGAAGCTGAAAATTCACAGCTTTTTGTGTTGGCAGTGGAAGTGGGTTTGCACTCCTATGAACAAACTTAATGAATGCATTGCACATTTGCCAGCTGAAACATTTCTCAACTTACCGCTCAGCATACAGTACCTGTTAGCTGCCATGATAATCACCCATTGTGTCTGTAGAAAATATACTGGTTTATCTTGATTTGTCTTTCTAACTGGTTTTAATGTTTTGTATGTTTTCCCAATATCTCTTTAGGATTACACATCCTTTCTAGGTTTCTTTGCGCATAGATGTAGTTACTATTGTCACAACGGTCTTAGAAAAGATCTTCTAAAGCAATTTTTACTTGTATTTTTCAAAGAGTTAAGCAACCAGTCCCATAATTAGAGAATGAGAGGTAGTTTTTGGTTTAGAAATTGTGCATAGGTCCAAAAGATTCCTGCTGCCCCATCTAATTCTTCATTGGCCTATCAGGAGATGTTAAAGATGTTTTCTAATATTAAAACTGAGAAGTAAAATAATGAGCTAAAATTCCACCAGGAGTGCTAGACTGAAGCAATGGTGGCTTATTAACCTCACTGTGATGTGTTGTAAAAAACTAAAGAAAAGCGCTTTGTTCTTTAGAACTAAAAATTGAGACATTTCTTAATAACACAAGATTTTTTCAGACAAATAACATTTTAATTTGTTTTATTTCTGCTTAAATTAGAGTTTACTTCCTTGTTGCAGAAGCTCATTTATGTGAGAATTTAGAATAGTTCCTTTTTGATACATACTAAAATTATTGGAAATTTTCTAGCAACAAAAAGGACAGTTTAACAACAATCTCACTTTGGCAGATGAAGCAAATCAGAAATGGGAACTGGAATAAATTGCAGCATTTGCACATCTGATGATTTGGATGACTACATGCAGAAACCTAGCAGTCTTTTTCTTACGCCTACCTTCCTCTTGCACTTTGGCTTTTTTTACTGTTCAATTTTATTTTTATTGAAGTGCCATTTTGTGCAATTATTCCCTCATAAAAAGAGGTATGTTGAAATAAATATTAACTACGATTAGAATTAACAATTACATTCAGAGGATTGCATTAGTAGTAAAAATGTATAGTCGTTAGTAGTCAAATTAAATTATTCGATTATATTCCAAGTAGTTATTTTTTCTGCCTTTTCAAAAGTTGCTCAAATTTACTACTTCAGTTTCTCCATTAAATTTGATCTTGCATCAAAAACTAATCAGATATTTCATCTTTTTGTGCTTGTTTTTTTAGCTAACTGGTGGGACTGCTTTTCTATCAAAACCTGTAGCAGTAGAAGGCAGTCCCATTCAGGTGAATAGAAGTGAGAGGATGAAATATTGGCAATAACTCGTGTTTTTCCTCCATGCAGCATGCTGACATTTTTGTGTGAAGGAAAGAATGTGTCAGGGTTGGCATTAGCATGCCTTCTCCTTGAAAGTCGGGAAAAACATCTGTCATTCTACCAGTCTTCCCATTAACTACCTGAGCAAATGCAGTGACAGGATTTCATTACTTTCAAGAGACTACCTCTGGCTTTATTTAGATTTAGTCTTTGCCAGACCTTTTGTTTTTAACAATAGCAAAAAGGTAGCAGGAATCTTGTCTTATTTACAACTCACTAAATTTCTATGTGCTTAATCCAATTAAAACTTGAATGTTGCCAATATGTCAACAAAAATGCAACAAAGCGATGGGAGGGGTAGTTTACAGAAATTCCTGAATTCCTTTGTCTTGACCAAATGAAAGAAAATTGTTCTTGTAAGACAAGTGCATACTGAAAGGATTAACTCTGATAAACTGACTTTCATGTTCAGATAAAAGGCAGCCTGAGTACTGAGAGAACATTTTTCAATCAATTTCTTAAAAGCAGCTTTGCATTTAATTAGAAATTAGTCTCTTGTTTAAAAGCTGGAGGAGAGGTTAGTGCACTAAAACGCAGAGTCTGGGTCTCTTAGCAGTGTGGAGCACACTGGAAATGTGGTTTCAAAATACATCAGTGCTAAGCTAGATGCTGCTGTGCAGAGGGGCCACATCCCTCCGTCTCACTCCCTACTGGTACTGATACTCAGCTCTAGGCTAAACCAAAATAGTTCAGGGAGTTCAGCTGGCTGAAAGCCGAACTCAGTCCCCCTGCAAAAAAGTGGGATCAGCCAAACAGCGCAGCTGGTGCAAGGTGCAGGTAAATAACTGGTGATGGGAGTGCCCGTTTTGGAATCAGCCCACAGTTAAACCACACTGTGTCATAAAAACTCACCTACAGTGTGAATTATTATTATGTAAGGGTTTGCTCAGATACTACATAATTCGAGAAGTAGTTCTTTTCAGAACATCTAGTTTCCAAATTTCACATAATTTTATTCTCTAGAACATACATTTAACATGTATTGAAATACATAACAGCTGGAACATATGACATGGAATATACAACATACGTGTGGAATATATATGTAGCACGTTTATGATACAAATGAGGCATAGCAGTACTTGCAGCAAAAATTCAGGTTAATTGGCATGAAGTGTTCAGTGGTACAGAGTGTATACCTAATTTTATGCGTGTTTTTACATGCTTTGCTGAGTTGGGATTATGGAGAACACCGTATAGTCATGTGTCAGAACACCGGTTACATCTACATAAATCAATACCACGTCAGCAGTTTTCAACACTAAATTACATGACTAGAACTTCGTAGACTACTTTGTACCAGTATAGGCAGAAGAAAATAAGCAACTTTGATAATGATCAGTCTTAACTCAGACTCTGAATATTTGTTAATATATTTCTTTACTGAGCCATTTCATGCTAAAATGTATAAAATCTGAATAAATACACTAGTTCGCAAATTGTTCAAAACTTGCAAGACAGCATACTTTATAGAAAACCTAAAACCAGGCAAAACCATGACATTTGCTCAGTTGTATGCAGGAGGTATTACTTATACCCTCAAATCATGATTACACAGAATAAGTAGAAAAAAGATATTATGCAGTACCTCTAATTTGTCTAAAAAGACAAAAAGAGTGGAAAGATCCTAAAGAGAGGTCCTGATACTTTACTGTGGAGCATAAAGACTTGAGAACCAATAGGCCCAAATACCTAAATTTGGTGGAAGATTGGTTATATTGCTGCTGATCTTGAACTGTATGGTCTGTGGGCAAGCTACACGTCGTTGCATCTGTAGCCAATTGATAATCAATTCCCAGAGAACAGGGAAATAGAATTTAATTTGTTAGAAGTGTGAATTAATTCTAATACACTGCAAGTCAATACCATTTGCATTACAACTGACTAATTTATTGCATGATATGGAAAAAATGTGCAGCTTGAAGATGTGATCCCAAACAATGTATGAACTTAAAAGCACAATTGCTTTGTAATTCAGGGGTTTCTTTTCTTGCCACTTTATCATATGTACATGGATGAATGTCCATTTGCAGAAACAGTTGATGAAATACATCTTTCTAAACACTACTTGGGAAAAAAGATGTAATTTTTAACAATACATTCATTTAAATGATGTGTGACTTTTAAATAATATGCAGATAGGAAAAGGAAGCTTTGGTGAAATCCATTGTGGCAAATCATTTGTTTTTAATTGTGACATCAAAAATTGATAATGAAAGATTACAGTGAGGTGCTTAGCACCAGCAGAGGAGATTGCAATGTGAATGGACAGTAGTAGCACATACTTGCTGTTACCAAGCAATACATGGTAAGGATTCTGTTCTGATATAGCATACATACCACAGCAAATTGTTTCCCCTTTCTATGGCACCATTCACACACTAGAAGTCTTCATAATACTGCCTCATTCTAGCCAGAGGGTGCTGATGGCCAATTTTTCCTTTCTATAAGGAGAAGGCTTTTGCCCAGCTTCCCAGGAAAGCTTCGGATCTCCAGGTTTGTGATTTTAGAATAGAACAAACATGTAACAGTACAAATTTGGAGAGCCAGCTGTTATTTAATATCCTAATTTCCATTTGTTTATACAAAGCTTCGCACATGAGCTGACGTAGGGTTAACCCTCTCTGGGGGCTGGGGGTGCAGCAGGGCAGCAGCAGTTCCCCAGGACTGCACATACCTTCATAAGAAGCTTAGGTACTCGGGTGCTAGGATACCACGTTTGGGAATCCCTGTCTAATAGTTGTAAATTGTTTTGAAATCATGTTTTGAAATCATGTTTTGAAATCATGTTTTGAAACAACATGAAAAATGTATAAATAAGAGCTGCAAATGATTAGGTGCTCATTTTCTGTCAGTCTCAACTGGGAGCCCTGTAACTGATTTATAGAGGGCTGGGATCTCACCTTCTGAATCAAAAGGACATAAAAAATTATTTTGTAGGTTATACAGCAGCCACAAAGTTCCTTATCGAATTCTGTATGATTTCCATAAAGTCCATAGGACTCTTCAACATACCAAATGCCTTGTAGCTGATTTGCCTGAACTGAGAAACACAAGTTATGCTAAGGACTGTGAATGTTTATCCCCAAAGATTGTTTTCTGGTAAAGCGTATTTCTTTACTTATCGATAGCAATTACCACTGAATTCTGTGGCCTGAATTTTCTGTAGGAATCAATAGATAAATCGTGAAGTTCAGAAGTTCATGATGTTCTTTAGCAGGAAATTAATGTCAGAGCCCTGTACCTTTACATTTATATTGACCTTATTATGGACAAATCAGCCAACTTGGAAATAAGCAAGTATTAAGCAGCGGCCATAATTTTAACACTGGTTTCTTGCTCGGAAGAACAGCCCACGCTCTGTTGTCCCAGCTGCCTAACTGGAGTTTGATCACACAGCTGGATCACACACCAGTGACCGCTTCGCGGCTTTGGCAACTCACCCCCGTTACACTAACTTTTTGTTTCTCAATCATAAGCAAATTAAAGCAAGCAGCTGCAAAATCATCAATAGGTTAAATTCATTAACTGTTCTTGGTGTGAAATAAACAGGAAAATGAAGCTCTCCTTGGTCTTAATTAGTTCTTATAAAAGTTGGCACAGAAACAAAGACATTTGTACACTCCTTTATTTTTATAAGAGACTTGCCCGAAAGAAAAACCTCAGATGTGTAATTTCCTTTTCTTTTTTCCCCTCCCCTGCTTAATGCTCTCAGTCAGAGGCTAACCCAGCACCCTCCTTCTAAGGGTAGAAAGAAAAGTGGTTTGGCAATGGGTTACACCATGTCTCTTTTGTGCGGATCAGGGCATGTTCTGGAGAGCCTGCACAAGCCGTTTCCACAGTGATAGGCCACATTCTGTATTTACAGTCTCCCATACGGGTAATTCATCTGCGGGAGAAGCCCTAGCCGAGCGCTGTGGTTCCACAATCATTACCGCTGGCTCTGGGCCATGCCACATCACCCAGCAGTACAAATTTGATCTGGATCAGGTGTGGGCACATGATTACATTTTTGTCAAATTAGCAGAGCGTTTCATGAGGATTTTATGCTGCCTGTCTGCTTTTATCCTGGTTACAGAGGAACACGCGATGCTGGAACCACAGAGGGTTAGGGCTGTGTGGGCAACCGATTGCCTGTTGCAGCAGTTATCCCGCCGGGGCAAAGTTAACCTGTCAAAGTTTTGTTTGAACAAATTGAATTGGCAGAAAGTGTTTCAACAGCAATAGTGTCTTGTGTCACGCACCCACGGCACTGTAAAACTGGCAGCAGAAGCCTCCAAAACATTTAATATGCCAAAACGTTTAACACTGCCCTATCCTATAGTCACAGACTAGTCTGGAGGAGTCTTAATTCTCCTAATCTATGCTATTTTCCACATAATTTACTTGTACTTCACACTTATATGGTATTCTGGCTCCTCGTCTACTTTTTAAGGTGTGGTTTTGTGGTGAGCTGAGGACAATGTAAGACTTCACTGCTGCTGAAAAGGTGTGATGTCACCACTTCCATTGCATCATCTCTAGTAATGATGCCAGGCATGAAGTGAGTCAGACTAGTGAGCCGATTTAACTGAAAATGAAATAATAATAATAATAATAATAATAATAATAATAATAATAATAATAATAATAATAATAATAATAATAATAAAATTGTGACAGTTTGGACTGCTCCCTTGCTAGCAGCCCTCAGATCGACTTGAGCCAACTATAAGCCCACAGGCTCAGACTGTAAGTTTCAGCTCTGAGCATTCTGGTCTAGTGGGATGTGTCCCTGCCTGTCGCAGGGGTGTTGGAACTAAGTGATCTTTAAGGTCCCTTCCAACCCAAGCTATTTTGTGATTCTATGATTGTATGATTTTCTAGCTGAAAGGTCTTGTCATAATAAGGGAAACCCCTCCCCTAGGAACAGTTGTGATAAATGGTTAACAATGAAATTACTACTTTACTGAAACGTTAGTCTGCTGAACTATTGGGAAATATTTCCAGTGGCTTTTTCAATGCCTACTATATGGACAATAGTATTAATGTTTATGGTTTTGCTTCTTTACTTTATTAGTGAAATATTTATTGTAATGAAATAATTTTTTAAGGATTGTACTTTCTCCCAGTAAGAGACATTGATAAAAAATAAATATATTTGAGACTTCTGTCTTCTCATCCATTCATCTGTAATTCCTCTAACCCCAGGACTGCATATCGCTTTAATTCTTTGGGTTTTAACTCAAGCACTGGACAGACATTCCTACCTGAATCTAGATATCTGGATAACTTAAGATTAGTCATCAACACTTCAGAAAGAGTTTGTCTTTCTCAGACATCAATTAAGTGAGCATTTCTATGAAAGGGTAATAAAATCTGTGTGAGGAATAATAAAGCTTTAAAAAGAAATAGCTACTGACTGCCATCTCCTCTGCTGCATCCCCTTCCTCTTGGGGACAATATAAGTAAAGAGCCAGCTTGTAGGAATTTGGGGTAGAATAGTTAGGAGGTTGGTACAGGACAGAACTGAGGACTATGTTGAGTATTTCAGAAAAGAGCTTGCTTAGACAAGACTGCAGGAGGAATCAGGGTCGTTTAAGAAAACTATGAGAAGGTGGAGTAAGTGGAGGGAACTGTTAGGTGCTGGAGAAAGGTTTTACCTAGCAGGGAGGACTGAAAGCAGCTGTTGATTCCCAGAAGCAGGTACTGAGAAAATGTGGTACTGCTAATCTCGTTCTGGTAAAATGAGCTTAAAAATAGTTCAAAGCACTCATTTATGCTGTCAAAGCTAATCTTACTGATTCTTAGCTGTAGCTGATTAAGCTGTGCTAAAAAGAATAACTGCTACCAAAACTATGGGTTTGTTAACTTACGATAAGAAGCTATAGAATGATAGGTTGAAGTGCTGCAGCTGTTTGCAAAATCAAATACCATGGCACTGCCTAAATAAGGAATTAGTGAACTCTCTTACTTCACTTGAAGTCCTAAAAAACTCACATGAGTTGTCAAAGCTACATAAACTGGAGACTTCCTATCCTTTGCTTTTTTAGAAAGGAATTTAAATTAAAACCAGAGAAGTTATTACGATTTACATCATAGTTATGGCTACCTCCCTGATCCGCTTTAAAGTAGGGAGGGTAGATGGAACTTTCTTCTAAACTGCAGATGAAAATAAAATTCTGAGTGTTCCACTGAGTATGTTGTTGAAAAAGTTAAGTATATTGCTATTACTTAAATCTTAACTTTTTAAGCCTCTAATTGAATTTTCAGGAAAAAAAGTATTTATATGCATATCACTTAGGTGGTCCAGCAAGCCTTTGAACTGGGCTTCTGGAATGAGGTAGGAAGTTACAATTCCATATGGCTTCTCTGTGTCAAACTGACCACGTAAAGGCATGAGCAATTAGGATATGAAACAGACTGTTCATTTAAGGTTCATACTTCTTGAGTTTGCTACTTTTTTCCCAATACTGCAGTTGTTGAAAGATATTAAAAACCCAACATAGATTTAAATTGAGATACTCTATGTGAATAGCAACAGAAGGTCACAATATGTTCAGAGAATTCAAATATATGAATGTTCTCTTATGAATACTTAGTTCTTGTATAGATGGAGTTGCAGATGGATTACCAGATGGAATACCTTCCTTCCAATATAGTTATATGTATTTAAAAATGGATGCTATGCTATCATATTATTTAAATCAATTCTGTTATTACTTTTGAAACCATAATGACAGCACCTATTCTGTAACAGAGAAATGTGGCAAGAGCAGTGTAATTTCTTGCTGTAGAATTGTTGGGCTTCTCTGAGTTCTTAAAAGGCTTGCTCTGAAGAAAGGACCATAAATCAATTCTCTCTTCTTTAGGAGACAGGTTGAGTACCTAATAGGAAGTTTGCAATATAATTCAGACAGGGCACTAGATGTCCAGGCGCATGTGAAGAAGAACTGGATATAAAGAAATTATGAGAACATTTTAGTTCATAGCTGCCTCAGAAGTACTCTTCCCTTGTTAAAAAAAAAAAAAATCAGTCCCTGTCCCTGAGCCAGAGGCACAGCAGATCTTGGCAGAAACATTGTTTTCCGCTTGCTCAGTCTTTTGCCCTTTGATTAGCTTGCTCAGCTGGGTGTTATTAATGTTGACATCACCATAGCACACCATTCAAAAATAAAACAAAAGATATATCTTGTCCAAAGAGTGAAAAAAACAGTTTGCCCTACCACTACATACACCCTTTCTCAGTGTACACGTTCCCTGATCTTATCAACCTATTGTACTTCACTTAAATCCTCATGCCATAATTCTTTCATTGTTTTTAGGGTTGTTTTTTTTCAGACCACCATTCATTCATCCACGTAAAGTCATCAACTAGCAGGAGCTACTGTTTCAATCTTCTCACCTGCCTTCTTTCTCTTGTCATTTCTGGTCAGTCATCAACATAAATATCAAAATCCTTGTTGATGTTCTTACTACCTATTTGGCAGGACAAGGCACAGAAATTAGTGATTACAGTAATCACACTAGGGAAGTTAATGGGAAAAGAAGCAGTGCCACCTAAAGCCAGTTGCCCAGGAACATGTCCAGGCAGCTTTATGTTCCAGGACGGCAACTCCACAGCCTCTCTGGGCAACCTGTGCCAGTGTTCAGTCACCCTCGCAGTGAAAAAGTGTCTCCTGATGTTCAGAAGAAACTTCCTGTGTTTCACTTCGTACTCATTGCCTCTGGTCCTGGCGCTGGGCACATCTGAAAAGAGCCTGGCTCTGTCCTGTTTGAACCCTTCATGTATTTATAGATACTGATTAGATGGCCTTGAACTTTCTCTTCTCCAGGCTGAAGCCCCAGCTCTCTTAGCCTTTCCTCACAGGAGAGATGCCCCTGTCCCTTCATCATCTTCATGGCCCTTTGCTGAAGTCTCTCCAGAATGCCCACATCTCTCCTGCACTAGAATCCTTGATCTGGACACAGCACTCCAGGTTTAGCCTCACCAGTGCTGAGTAGGGAGGAAGGATCACCTCCCTTAACCTGCTGACTTCGCTGAAGTATGTGAGCAAGACTATTTATCTCACTCCCAAAATTCCTGTGAGTAAAATCAGAGATTTTTTTTTTCCTTGCCACTATTGGAAGAGAGTCAGAAGCTATAGGTTCTCCATGAAGGTCAGGAGTGCTCAGCCTGGCCACTTATATCTCCTACACACTTTGATGATGTTGGTATTAACACTGCCAGATTCAAAAAACTAAGAAAATAATTCAGCTTTTAAAAAATGTCTTTCCTTGCCTGGGAAGCTAAAAATTCACACCATTGTTGAGCAATGATGCCAATCTTTTCATGCACCTCTGTGTACCTACCAGTCTTTCAGCTTCAGGCTTTTCGTTCCTGAACTTGCTGTGAGCCAGGAAAAGGAGGGAGCGGTGGGAGGAAGGAGCGGAGAGACTCAGTTCTTCAACTTTTAGCTCTGGTTCTGTGTAACTGTGGGGTTCTGAAGCAGCCCTGGGCCTCCTACTCTGTCTGGGCCATGTTTCAAATTTTTATAGGGTGATATGCAATTTCACATAACCAAACATGTTCTGATTTGTCTGTTTTGAAATGCATGCAACATTTAAGTGAAACGTAAAGTGCAAGTAAGGTCCTTTGGGACTAGACTGTCTTTTAGTTTGGCATTGCTTGCTACAGTGAGGTTGTAGTGCACTATTATGTGTTACAATACAACCTCCCGCAAAATAATGAGAAGAATGTATAGGTATTAAGCTACATGTTTTATTTTTCTAGATAATATAGCTGATCTCGTAAAAGAGTTATGACAATTCATTAAAGTTTAAGTCTTTTAAAGTTTTATTAGAATGTGCTTAAAATAGAGAATCCCCAAAGGAAAAAAAAATAGATTTGCAGAGATTGTGTTTATTTCCTTCAAAGTAAATGAATGGTCATAAGAAAAGCTATGTAGGTTACAGAGCAGTGTTATCTCAACACACCAGATGGAGCTGTATTCACACCAAATTGTAGGTCTAAGCATGGAAAAAGACTGCAAAACAGCGATGGTTTTTCTTGATGCATAAAAGTACTGAGAATTGGGGTAACCTCAAAGTGCTTTTATTTTTTTCCTTTTATATTTTTCCCCTTAATTTCTTCTTACCATTAAAAAGTGTATCCTTTGGTTTGATTTGTTTTGTTTTTCAAGAATGGTAAAGGCATTTCAAAGACTGGGATCATGCAAGATAATATGCAAGTTCATATAATGTAATAAACAGAATTAGCTGTACCGCTCTGTTGTTAATGTCCTGGAAAAGACATTTTGACTATGCCATTGCCTTGTTCCCATACAAAGATGAAGTTTGAGGGAATGTTTCAGATTAAAGAATATGCTTGAGACTAAGAGAACTACTAATGTCACATACTTCACATTAAAAAGCATCCACTTAACAATTTTTTCTGATCATCTGTCGCAGTTGCTTTCTTTTTATAAACAGTGTTCCTATGTAAGTGTAATTAATTACACTTGGTTTGGGTTTTTTTTAAAATATTGATTTATAATTCCAGTCTTGCTGTCAAATCCAAACACAAACCCGCTGACTCTTGCCAAAGCAGACTTTACTGAGTTACAGGGCTCCACGGATCCATTTGCAGTACTTTGTTCTACATAAGGTGTCCATGGCAAGATTTAGGTACTAAGGTGCTGTAGGATGGCCCCTGTGGGAGGACGTCAGGGGCTGGATATAGGTGGCTCCACGACAGACCCGCTGCAGGACACAGTGCCCAGAAGCACATTAGCCAAGCTGGTGGCGCCTCTGGGAAAACGTATTTAAGAAGGAGCGAAACACTGCATGGTAGCAAGGAGTGAGGGAAATATGTGAGAGAAAGCCTGCAAACACCTAAGTCATATAAGAAGGGGAAGGAGGACATTCTTCAGGTGCCGAAGCAGAAATTCCCCTTCTGCCCATGGAGAGGACCACATCAGAGCATGTGTCCACACTACAGCCCATCCACCTCATGCTAGAGAAGATGGATATTTCCTGAAGGAACCTTGGTCTGTGGAGAGGAGACCATGCAGCAGCAGGATCTCCTGACAAGATGTGATCTATGGAGGACTCAAATTTGAACAGCTCATGAAGGACTGCAGCCTGTGGGAAGGACTCATGCTGGAGTAGGAGAAAAGTATAAGAAGTTAGGAGCAGCACAGAGGATCTCTTTATGAACTCATCACAACCCCTATTCCCCATCTGCCGGTGGCGAGTAGAGGAGTTGGAAATGAAGGAGTGAAGCTGAACCTGGAAACAGGCTGGTGAGGGGAAGGTGGGGTTTTAAATTTTGTCTCTGTTTCTGACCATCAAAATCTATTCTAATTGGCCACAAAGTAAATTGATTTTCCTGAAGTTGATCTTGTTTTGCCTGTTATGGTAATTGATAAGTGATATACTTATCTTAATCTTGATCCATTAGCTTGTAATCTTATTTTCTCCATCTGTTCTGTTGAGGAGCGGGAGTGAGAGAGTGACTGGGTGGGGGCCTGGCAACTGGCCAAGGTCAACCCACCACAAAACCAGATGATTTGGAATTGGGTGATCTGGAAAATGAACTTTTTGAGTTCAAAGGATGAACTATTTAGTTTTAAGGATGATATATCAAGCGCAATTGTTTTTTAAAGTCTCTGGCATTTACAGTCCTCTCTATTTCAAATGGAAAAGAGTGGCTCTTCAGACTTCTGCATTATATAAGTTAAAGGAGGAGCTCCATCACAGTAAGAATACACCCTACATCTTCTGTTCTGATATAAAAATGTACAGGAACTCAGAAGGGGTCCAAAAAGACTGTTAGCTGTGTTCTGGAAGAGATTATATAGTAGACCAAAGCCATGGCTGGTCTGTACCCTTAAAGAAATGTAATACATTTGTGTGGGAACAAAAGACAAACTGAAGACCCCATCAAGAGTAAAGCACATAAAAACAACTAAATAAATACATGTGTGTGCCATATTTTTTGGTGTCATTAACTCCCAGATATATCAGCCTTTAGGACCATGAAAGTTTTATTTGTTCTTTCATAGGTCTTCCTGAGAGACAACCAATTGGATACTGGACAAACAAACAAAAAGAGTAATCAGACTCCACTGACCTGTTTAACCTTGATTGTGAAGGATGAAAAGCAGCAGCTGCTTTCCTTGGAACAGGGCTTCTGGTGGCACTTACTCCTTTCTTTTTGGATTATATTGGCATAAAGACATCAAAATACTGAACAGATAAAGTTGTGGATTTGTACATGCCAGACTGTATCCATCACACCCATTTTGAAGCAGGTACGTTCTTGAATCACTTTGCCTTCTTTTTCAGTGCAAATACAAATGAATGACGGGCATGACAGAAAAAAGGCATATTTTTACAGCTCTTGCATAAGATAGTTAATTCTGGGTAGTATAAAATATATGCATAAAAATTCCCATCCTCTTAGGAGATGTGCAATTGTTATCAGAATTTGGATTGTCTTTTAATGTATTTTATTGTCATTAGGGGAAGAAAACAATATTTTCTTGACTATTCTGCTGGAACAAAAATACATAGCTTGAAAGTAGGATTCTAGTGTAATTTCAGCCATCAGGAATAGATCTAGTATCACATCATAACTGTCATATCTTCCTTAATAAAGAGAGCATAACTTTTTTCCTATAAAGGTGTCATCTCATTGTACTTTTAGTATTTTATAGGACTGCTTTATTTAAATAAAAAATAATTTGGCTAACTAGACGTTCAAGGTGATTAATCAGTACTTTAGGCTAATAAGTTTAAATTTCTGTAGCTGACTGTGTTATTAAAATTACTTTCTGAGAAAATACAAATTAGATGCCTTTCTAGTTCTTCAGAATAAAATTCATCATAACTTAAAATTTTGTTTTATTCTTCAGGGTTGTGATATAGCTCATCAGCAATACGTAACAAAAAAATTAAATGATACCATATACCTGTGACTTCACGGGGTTTCCCACCATTATCATGTGGATTACCAGGCTTGATATGCCTTACATGATTCCAATGTGATCAGGATAAATCCTAGGATGACATTAAATATGCTTTCACTATTAACAAGTAGCATTACAACTACCGCAGGTGGTAAAGTGAAGTAATATCTATAAGCTTGTATGTAATTTAATTGTTAATTCAAACTGAGAGTTCAGTCCATTCAGTTGATGGCTTATGTATGACACTTAAAAGTAGTACAGAATTCTTTTCAGCAGATCACAAGACCCTAAACTGTGTGTTAAATTATCAGAAAAAGAAAACATTGAAGTAAACATGGATAAATTTAGGTCATTCAGAAATCAGATACTATTTGTCAGAATTATTCAGTTTATTATATTTGTATGTGTACTTATGTGATATTTTATTTTCTGTTCTGTATTGAACAATGCCGAAGAACTTAGAAGTGTCACCTGGCTGGTTCTGAACCAAAATATAAATAATGTATGAATAATGGCAAGATAGTGTTTCTAGCTCAGCAATGAGAAGGGTGAAATAGCACAGTGAGTAGCCTTACCTTACAAAACAAGTTCTCAGAAATTTTTCTTATCATTGTGGCTTAGGCTTTTTCTGTGAGCACTTCTCAGCATCTGGAGAAGGGTGCAACATACAAAGAAATAAAGAGGTTGTGGTAAGAATTTTGTTGTGGCAAGTCTGACATCAAGTCTGACATCAAAGAGCCGCGGCTTTCTCTTATGAATGATAGGTATCTATACTGGGTGTTTTAAATTATGGTTTATATGAGTTTCTTCATGTCATTCCTTAGCATTATCAAGGTCTGCTTTAAAAATGTTTGATTCTTTAAATCCAGAAGGATGACCTACAAACTCTAAGGAGGTTGAAGAGGCACTCAGTGGAGAATCACTTGTTTGTCCGCTTTGCCTCTGTAAAGAAAGAAGGAATGAAAGATAGATCTGAAGTGAACGAAACCTGTCATCCTGCGCTTAGCTTTTATTTGCACTATACTGTGAGGGAACCTTGTTAAATCTATCACAAGCTCGTGAATTCAGCCCAAAGTCTTGTATCTCTAATCAAATAGGACCCTGCCAGTATTTTCCCATGCATAACTTCACAATAAATTGTTACATTTATAGTACTGAGGTCAATTCTTGTTATCTAGTCTCATTGCCTAGTTCCAGATTCATTCCACTTGTCTTCAGGCACATGAGTTGGGAATGCAGATATCCTGAGCACATTATAGATGTAATAGGGAGAAACTCCTTGATCAGTTGTCCTCTGAGTATGCATCTCTGTCTGTTGACAATATAAGGAGTTTCACTAAACTTCAACCTTAATCCCTCAAAAATTGGTTAGGCTGTATCCGAGTCCTTGTGTTGAGAAAGCAAAAATTCACCATTGTTATGTGTCAGGTTATACTCAAAGGTACAAATCTCTTACCACACTGCACAAAGCCAATAGCCTTAACAAATGGTAGAATTATTCTTCTAAGATTTGGAAAAGATAGATGTAAACAAACACAAATAAAACTAGTGGAAATACTGTGTGTATTAATGCTGTCAGAAATTTAACCATTCATGTCACTGAGAGAAACCTCAAGCCTTTAATATGAACAGTGATATCAAATGCAAAAGCTTCAGTTCTTTGATTTTTGCTTTTCCATTTTCTTAAACATTTTGAAAACATCTTAAGAGACTGAGCATAATTTAGAGGACATTTTATTCTAGTTTCACTTTCATGTATTTTTAACCTCTTTCTACCTAAATAAAATCTATTAAATCTATAAAATCCATTAAAATTAACAATATAAGAAATGTCATCCATATATGCATGCAGTCCCTGATATTTTAAACTCTGTTCTACCTTAGCAGCTTTGGTAATGCAATGCTAATATGGCTGAACAAAGGCAACGTACTTTGTCAACATCAGGGGAAGCTTTATATGAAATCCTTGCCTTAGAGAAGGGAGCAACATATGATGAGATTAAGAGGTCCTATAGGTAAGTAAAATGTGCTTTGCAACATGCCTAAAAATGCTCGTGTGTCTGGCACGATTATGATGGTAAAACCTTTTGAGTTAACTGCACTGTGGACATTCATTAGAGTGTTAGAATTTTCTATTTGCTTTGTGAGCTTGAAAAGTATCAGAAATGATGCAATGTGAATCCATCTGTTGATTCTATGTAACAAGCAGTCTGTGTGCTTCACCTAAAATGTTTTAAACTGGCTGAGTGAGAGGTCAGGCTGTTAGGAGAAAATAACACAGGCTATGCTGGTGAAGTGTGGTCTTTGAATACTGCACCCAATTCTTGTGTCAACATGTTTTCCTGAAGTGTGTTGAAAAGCAAAGCAAATGCAGAAAAGTGCTGTGATAACAATTCGAGAACCAGAATAAGAGGTGTAAGGAGTTCGATCAGTTTATTTTGTCATAAAGAAGACTGGTAGATTTTTTGATTATATTGTGTTACACGTTTGGTGGGGGAAAATGCTAAGTGTGGGAGGGTGCTTCACTTTATGAAGGCAGGCATAACCAAAACCAGTGCTTTGAATTTAAAAGCAATTTGACCTGGAAAAGAGATACATGGTTATAACAGTGAGCATAACCAGCTGCCAAAACACACTGCGACAGGAAATGGTAGGTTCTATATTGAAAAGGAAGAGAGGATTTTAAGATAAGTTTTACTCAAACAAAAATTCTCAAAATTCTCAAAAATCTCAAAATTTTATTGTTGAAATGTAACAAGAACTAGAAATAAGACTTGAAGATTTTGTGGGCCATTTTGCTCCTAAATCTGTTCTGCTGCTATTAAAAGAGAAATAACTTCAAGTGTCATGTGTGAAATAGATGTTCTTGACATTGAAATATGCCAGACGTGTACTTGCAGGTTTGATAAGTATAGTAAAACTTCTATTACAGCATCACTGTGAATGCCATTGGTTGCAGTGTGTTACCAGTTAAATTTTAACAAAGCTTGCTTTTCCTATGAAATGCAAGAATATATTTGAACTGAAAAAGAGGTTATGAAATAGACCCACTTGCATCATCATTTAGTTTGACTTTTGTTGGGACTCTGTTGTCTGTTTTTGAACAAGTAGCATCTCTCCAGCTTTCTGTTCCTAAACACATATATTCAATAGAGGTTTGAGAAGTAGTGAATGTTCAAACTCTTCACAGAATGGAAGGAAAACTATTGACATCTCATGATTCTGTTGTCTTGCATAACTATAGCACTGGAGGATAAACTTACTACAGTATCAAATTCACTCATGACTCGCACCTTCTGTGTCCCTGCAGTATAGCTTGGCTGCAGAAACCATCTTCTGTATCAAACCTCATGTTTTCCTATTGCTTTTACATTTAAATTTATGGAAAGGAGGCCTTCTTTAATCCCCAAAGTAGAGAGTTGTCATGGAGGAATGTAGAATAGAATTAGCTATATTTAATGCTGAACATGAAGAAGGATGATTTACAAAGTGATGTATGGTAAAACTGACAGTGGTGCTTTATCCATCTTTATTAGTAATTACAGCAAAAAAAGGGCTGCTTCTGACTAAAGTGGAAATGTCAGAGGGATTCATCGTTAATGGAGTAGCTGTAAATATCTGCAAGATAAAATGATGAGTCAGTCTCATAGATATGCTTTAATTATCTTTTAATTTATGATAATCCAAAAATCTGCTGCTGAACCTGTATTCCTAAGTACAAAGTATAAAACCAGCAATACCTGATTCTGAGTTTCGTGCCATTATTAATTAAGTCAGTATTAATCATAGTACCAAAGCCCACGGCAAAATTTACTTTTTAATAAACATGACAGGGGTACATCTCTGTGATTTTGTTTGGAGTTTGTCACAGATTAATTTACAAAGGAGTTAAGCGGATTTTCAAAGAAGATTTGCTTATGTTCAAAATCCTACAAATAATTGTTAGAAACATTTTTTTTACCGTAATAACTTAAACTGCACTTAGACTTATGATTTCAGCCTCACAATGAAGTAGCAGAGAGATATTGTATATTTTATGCCTTTTCAGAAAACTAACAAGATTAAGTTAGATAGACTCAGAATTCCATTGGAAAATGTTCATGTCGTATTATGACTTGCAAATAGAGACAGATAATCGCTTACCTATACCTATACCATTGGCCAGGGCTACTTGTGATGGAACATAGGATGCTGTCAATCTCTGGCAACACAGTGAGGATTAAGGTAATGGGCTTTGCGTGCAGACTAGGGGAATGAAAAGCATTGGAGAATGCGGGCATCGATCCCGCTGCCTCTCACATGCTAAGCGAGCGCTCTACCACTTGAGCTAATTCCCCAGCCCACAGCCTCTCACTGAGGTCCTCTCCCCTCCCAGGCTCCCACCCCACATCCAGCCTCACCTGTACCCAAAGCCTGCACTTCCCACTGGCCTGGCTCTCACACCCACAGCCAGACACTCCTTCTCCTGATGCATGTGAGCCAGGACAAACCCAGTGCTCTGGACCACCAGCCCCTGAACACAGATCTCCCCAAACTGCCTTGGCTGCTCGTCTTCCCCTCCAAAGGAAAGAGCTCACGGATGGGCAGCCCTTGAGAGAGAACCTCCCGGGCAGGGCCAAAATGAGAGGTGCTGCAGGGTGTGGGCCAGAGCCAAAAGGGCACTCCTTCGAGCCGGAGTTGAACCAGCGACCTAAGGATGGCTGTACAAGGGAGCCTACAGTCCTCCGCTCTACCAGCTGAGCTGTCGAAGGAAGCATGGGGCATGGACACCTCACACCTTCATCATGCACTCATCCAAACATTCAGCTCTTTCACCACACCCATTCATCCACATCACTCTCCTCAGCAGCAGGAAATACAGGCATGCATTACACCCACATTGGCCACAACATCTCAACCTCTCAGGCACATGAAAACTGACCTTGACACTCTCTGACTTGGTGGCTCATACTGTGAAAGCGTCAAAAGCAGAAGGCACCAAAGTCATTGGAAGGAATGGACACCCACATGCCACAAAGACCTCGCATAGCTCAGAGGGACATGCATGGCCAGTGAGTTCCTGCAATGTCCACAATCACAGGTCATGGAAGAGGTAAAAAAACAACATGTGTCTGCAGTCAGGGTCAACATTGAGGCTCAATGTGACGGGATATCCTCAGAGCTGTGGCCATTGCTGAGCTACATTGCAGGATTCCCGTGGTGCAACACAGAAAGAGAGTGAACATTCATAACTAAACATAGAGGTCCTGGACTTATTGTTGAATTTCGAGATGTAGCAAAACACTCATAAGAGACACTGAGGCCAGTTACTGCATAAAGGGACTGCAGAACATGTATGGCCATCCATGCAGGTGAGCCTGTGGTCTTCTACTCTGCCAGCAACACTGCTGACAGAACAGCAGGATTCCATCTGACCTCTTCCTCCAAGACAGAACCACGAAAAAGTAATTTTGGATGACATCTTAGCAAATGCCTCTTCAACCATCCTTCTCCAAGAACCTCCAGATCAAGGACTCCATTGATTTACTGAAGGATTCAGTCAGTCAGGTCATGTCACCTTCCATGCAATGAAACTGCAGAGCACCACAGGATTCCCTTCCTCTCCTGCCTGACTGTGCTGAGGGTAGAAAAATGAAGCCTGCCCTGCTTCACTTGTGGGCCATTGTTTCTCATTCCTCTGTCACCCTCCCACAGGAAAAAGCCTAACTCTAGTCTCAAAAACCCTCCTGGGAGGCATGTAGATGATGCTTATCTTCCACAAACTCCTCTCTTCTCCACTGTCTGGACAAGCCCACATTCATTGATTGCTCTCTCCTCAAAGGGCAAATGTCCCTGCTCCAAGCCATCACTGTGGCCTTGTTCTGAAGGCACTGCACTTGGTCAATGACTCTCTTCTACACCGTTAGTCACATTAATCCAGGGAGTGTCAGGCAAGTGCTGAGTAGGAGTGGAGAAACCCTTCCTTTCTGGCAGAGCTTGTGCTGCCCTTGTTGCAGCTCCAGATGCGGTGGTGTTCTGAGCAGCCCAGGCACGCTGTGGTGAGACACAGCTCCCAGAGGACATGGACCCCAGGCAAAGACCACTGTGTGCAGGCCAGGGGAATGAAAAGCATTGGAGAATGCGGGCATCGATCCCGCTGCCTCTCACATGCTAAGCGAGCGCTCTACCACTTGAGCTAATTCCCCAGCCCACAGCCTCTCACTGAGGTCCTCTCCCCTCCCAGGCTCCCACCCCACATCCAGCCTCACCCACACCCAAAGCCTGCACTTCCCACTGGCCTGGCTCTCACACCCACAGCCAGACACTCCTTCTCCTGATGCACGTGAGCCAGGACAAACCCAGTGCTCTGGACCACCAGCCCCTGAACACAGATCTCCCCAAACTGCCTTGGCTGCTCGTCTTCCCCTCCAAAGGAAAGAGCTCACGGATGGGCAGCCCTTGAGAGAGAACCTCCCGGGCAGGGCCAAAATGAGAGGTGCTGCAGGGTGTGGGCCAGAGCCAAAAGGGCACTCCTTCGAGCCGGAGTTGAACCAGCGACCTAAGGATGGCCGTGCAAGGGAGCCTACAGTCCTCCGCTCTACCAGCTGAGCTATCGAAGGAAGCATGGGGCATGGACACCTCACACCTTCATCATGCACTCATCCAAACATTCAGCTCTCACACCACACCCATACATCTACACCACTCCCCTCAGCAGCAGGAAAGGCAGACATGCCTTACATCCACATTTTCCACAACCTCTCAGGCCCTGGCCACAACACACTCAGATTCAGTGGCTCACCCTAAGAAAGAATCAAAAGCAGAAGGCACCAAAGTCATCGGAAGGAATGGACGCCCACATGCCACAAAGACACTGCACAGCTCAGAGGGACAAGCACGGCTAGTGAGTTCCTGCAATGTCCACAATCACAGGTCATGGAATAGGTCAAAAAACAACATGTGTCTTCAGTCAGGGTGATCATTGAGGCACAATATCACTGGTCATCCCCAGAGCCATGGCCATTGCTGAGTTATATGGCAGGATTCCCATGCTGCAAATCAGAAAGAGAATTAATGCCCACAACTAAACATAAATACAGCTCCTGGACACAAGTGTGACTGTGGAGGTTCTCCAAAAATATGGTCAGGGCCAATCTGGCTCATAAGAGCAGTCAGGGCCTGGAGGACATGTAACAATAGCTATGCGAGGGAGCCTGCTGTAATCTTCTCTACCAGCAGCACTATTGATGGAATGGCAGGACTCCATCCAAGCTCTGCTTCCATGACAGAGCTGCTAAAAAACCGTTTTGGACGAGACCCCAGCACATGTCTCTTCTACCATCCTCCTCCAAGATCCCCTTGATCAAGGATTCCATTGGTTTCCTGAAGGATTCAGTCAGTCACCTCATGCCACCCTGCAAGCATGGAGAATGTACAGTGCCACAGGATTCCTTTTATTCTCCTGCCTCGCTTTGCTGAGGGTCAAAAAATGGAACCCATCCTGCGTCACTTGTAGTGGACTGTTTGTCATTCCTCTGACAATCACCACAGGAAAAAGTCTAACTCCAGTCTCAAAAAGACACCTGGTAGGCATTCAAATGAAGTACTGCTTATCTTCCCCAAAGCCCTCTCTTCTCCAGACTCTGGACAAGCCCACATTCATTGCTCTCCCCTCAAAGGGCAAATGTCCCTGCTCCAAGACATCACGGTGGCCATGTTCTGAAGGCACTGCACTTGGTCAATGACTCTCTTCTACACCGAGACTCAAAGTCAGTCACATTAATCCAGGGAGTGTCAGGCAAGTGCTGAGTAGGAGTGGAGAAACCCTTCCTTTCTGGCAGAGCTTGTGCTGCCCTTGTTGCAGCTCCAGATGCGGTGGTGTTCTGAGCAGCCCAGGCACGCTGTGGTGAGACACAGCTCCCAGAGGACATGGACCCCAGGCAAAGACCACTGTGTGCAGGCCAGGGGAATGAAAAGCATTGGAGAATGCGGGCATCGATCCCGCTGCCTGTCACATGCTAAGCGAGCGCTCTACCACTTGAGCTAATTCCCCAGCCCACAGCCTCTCACTGAGGTCCTCTCCCCTCCCAGGCTCCCACCCCACATCCAGCCTCACCCGCACCCAAAACCTGCGCTTCCCACTGGCCTGGCTCTCACACCCACAGCCAGACACTCCTTCTCCTGATGCACGTGAGCCAGGACAAACCCAGTGCTCTGGACCACCAGCCCCTGAACACAGATCTCCCCAAACTGCCTTGGCTGCTCGTCTTCCCCTCCAAAGGAAAGAGCTCACGGATGGGCAGCCCTTGAGAGAGAACTCCCGGGCAGGGCCAAAATGAGAGGTGCTGCAGGGTGTGGGCCAGAGCCAAAAGGGCACTCCTTCGAGCCGGAGTTGAACCAGCGACCTAAGGATGGCCGTGCAAGGGAGCCTACAGTCCTCCGCTCTACCAGCTGAGCTATCGAAGGAAGCATGGGGCATGGACACCTCACACCTTCATCATGCACTCATCCAAACATTCAGCTCTCACACTACACCCATTCATCCACATCACTCTCCTCAGCAGCAAGAAAGACAGACATGCGTTACACCCACATTATCCATGACATTTACGGCCCATGTCACCTGACCACAACACACTCAGACTTGGTGACTCACGTTAAGAAAGAGTCAAAAGCAGATCGCAGTGATGTCAAAGGCAGGAAGGGAGAACAATATGCCACAAGTCTCTGCAAAACTCAGAGGGACAAGCACAGCTAGTGAGTTCCTGAAACATTCAAGCTCACAAGTCATGGAAGAGGTCAAAAAACAACATGTGTCTGCAGTCAGGATCAGGATTGAGGGTCAATATGACAGGACATCACCATGACTGTGGTCATTGCTGAGCTACATTGTAGGATTCCTGTGCTGCAAAAAAGGAGAGTGAATGCCCACAACTAAACATAAATGGAGATCCTGGACACATGCCTGGATGTGGAGATCTAGTAAAAGACTGGCCTGGGGCACTCCGGCCAGTTACAGCATTAAGGGCTTGGAGGACACGTAAGCGCAGCCATGCAAGGGAGCGCGCGATCTGCTCCACCACCAACACTACTGACATAACGGCAGGCCTCCATCCAGGCTCTGCCTCCATGACACAGACCTTAAAAAGTCATTTTGGGTGACAACTCAGCAAGTGCTTATGAGGAGCGGCTGAGAGAGCTGGGGTTGTTTAGCCTGGAGAAGAGAAGTCTGAGGGGAGACCTCATTGTTCTCTACAACTACCTGAAAGGAGGTTGTTGAGGAGAGGGAACTGGCCTCTTCTCCCAAGTGACAGGGGACAGGAAAAGAGGGAATGGCCTCAAGCTCCATCAGGGGAGGTTCAGGCTGGACGTTAGGAAATTTTTTTTCATGGAAAGGGTCATTGGGCACTGGAACAGGCTGCCTAGGGAGGTGGTTGTGTCACCTTCCCTGGAAGTGTTTAAAGGACGGGTGGACGAGGTGCTGAGGTGCATGGTTTAGTGATTGATAGGAATGGTTGGACTTGGTGATCCTGTGCATCTTTTCCAACCTGGTGGTTCTATGATTCCAAGATTATCCTCCTCCAAGATCCCCCTGAACAAGGATCGCCTTGCTTTGCTGAAGGCGTCAGCCAGTCAGCTCATGCCACCTTCCAAGCAAGAAGACTGTACAGCACCATAGGATTCTCTTCTTCTCTTGCCCTGCTCAGGGCAGGAAAATGGAACCTGTTCTGCCTCATTTGTCATCCATTGTTTCTCATTCCTCTGACAACCTCCCACAGAAAAAATCCTAACTCCGGTCTCAAAAACCCGCCTGGGATGCATGCAGATGATGCTTATCTTTCCCAAAGCCCTCTCTTCTCCAGTGTCTGGACAAGCCCACATTCATTGCTCCCTCCTCAAAGGGCAAATGTCCCTGCTCCAAGACATCACGGTGGCCATGTTCTGAAGGCACTGCACTTGGTCAATGACTCTCTTCTACACCGAGACTCAAAGTCAGTCACATTAATCCAGGGAGTGTCAGGCAAGTGCTGAGTAGGAGTGGAGAAACCCTTCCTTTCTGGCAGAGCTTGTGCTGCCCTTGTTGCAGCTCCAGATGCGGTGGTGTTCTGAGCAGCCCAGGCACACTATGGTGAGACACAGCTCCCAGAGGACATGGACCCCAGGCAAAGACCACTGTGTGCAGGCCAGGAGAATGAAAAGCATTGGAGAATGCGGGCATCGATCCCGCTGCCTCTCACATGCTAAGCGAGCGCTCTACCACTTGAGCTAATTCCCCAGCCCACAGCCTCTCACTGAGGTCCTCTCCCCTCCCAGGCTCCCACCCCACATCCAGCCTCACCTGTACCCAAAGCCTGCACTTCCCACTGGCCTGGCTCTCACACCCACAGCCAGACACTCCTTCTCCTGATGCACGTGAGCCAGGACAAACCCAGTGCTCTGGACCACCAGCCCCTGCCCAGGATTCATCCCAAACTGCCTTGGCTGCTCATCTTCCCCTCCAAAGGAAAGAGCTCACGGATGGGCAGCCCTGAGAGAGAACCTCCCGGGCAGGGCCAAAATGAGAGGTGCTGCAGGGTGTGGGCCAGAGCCAAAAGGGCACTCCTTCGAGCCGGAGTTGAACCAGCGACCTAAGGATGGCCGTGCAAGGGAGCCTACAGTCCTCCGCTCTACCAGCTGAGCTGTCGAAGGAAGCATGGGGCTCTGCCATGGGCCTTGACCAGCACACACTCATCCCACACCTTTCCATGTGCTCTTCTCTTGGATGCCTCTGCTCCAACATCCTGCTTCAAACAGCCTCGGATCCAACACCACAACACATTGCTCAACCCTTCAGGCGATCAATTCATGCAAACCACTAAGCAGAAAAAATAACGCCAGCTGCTTGGATGTCATCTTCTTCACCTGGACTATTCAACGCCAAAAAGAGCTTACCTACCTCCCAAGACAACTTTTATCCATCCAATATTTGTATGATGCCTTTTGCCTTCTCATCAAGCACCAGGCAAGAGGACAACATTTCTCCTACACGGTAACCTCCTCCTAAGTCTTGAACAACATATATAAACCCTGTGAACAACTCTTTCATCAGGCTGAACTGTCCTCATAACATACTCACATAGAAATCCCTCTATTTGCTGAGCTTCTTGTTGGCTTTCCAGAGAATAATCTCCAATTTATTGATGACTTCTGTACAAGGGTACTCGGAGGTGGACACAGTTCTTGAGATGACATTTGCATCTTTCAGGCAAAGCGGGAGAAAATAAGGTCCCTGTTAAACTACTCATGTTGCTCTTGTTACATGCTGGGATCTTGTCCTCTTCTCCTCTTCTTTGCTGTCTGAGAGCATTCTGAGATCCCAGAGCTCCCAGAGGACATGATCCACAAGCAATGGTTTTGTGTGCAGGCAAGAGCCATTAAAACCATTGGAGAATGCCGGCATCGATCCCGCTGCCTCTCACATGCTAAGCGAGCGCTCTACCACTTGAGCTAATTCCCCAGCCCACAGCCTCTCACCGAGGTCCTCTCCCCTCCCAGGCTCCCACCCCACATCCAGCCTCACCTGTACCCAAAGCCTGCGCTTCCCACTGGCCTGGCTCTCACACCCACAGCCAGACACTACTTCTCCTGATGCACGTGAGCCAGGACAAACCCAGTGCTCTGGACCACCAGCCCCTGCCCAGGATTCATTCCAAACTGCCTTGGCTGCTCGTCTTCCCCTCCAAAGGAAAGAGCTCATGGATGGGCAGCCCTTGAGAGGGAACCTCCCGGGCAGGGCCAAAATGAGAGGTGCTGCAGGGTGTGGGCCAGAGCCAAAAGGGCACTCCTTCGAGCCGGAGTTGAACCAGCGACCTAAGGATGGCCGTGCAAGGGAGCCTACAGTCCTCCGCTCTACCAGCTGAGCTATCGAAGGAAGCATGGGGCTCTGCCATGGGTCTTGACCAGCACACACTTATCCCACACCTTTCCATGTGCTCTTCTCTTGGATGCCTCTGCTCCAACACCCTGCTTCAAACAGCCTCAGATCCAACATCACAACACCTTACAAAACCCTTCAAACCACCAATTCATACAAACCACCAAACAGAGAAAAATCACCAGCTCCTTGGATGTCATCTTCTTCATCAGGACTATTCAGTGCCAAAAAGAGCTTACCTACCTCCCACATCAACTTTTATCCATCCAGTATTTGTATGATGTCTTTTGCCTTCTCATCAAGCACCTGACAAGAGTACATTTCCCCTTCTCAATCACCTCCTCCTACGTGCTGGAAAGTCATGTGAAAGCCACCATATTAACTTCTATTCCACCAGGCTGAACATTGCCAATATCCTCAGATTGTTCTTACTTACAAATCCCTCCATTTGCTGAGCTTCTTGGTGACCCTCCACAGAATTCACTCCATTACTTTGATGTATTTTCTGTACAAGGGTGCTCAAAGGTGGACACAGTTCTTGAGATGGCATATGGCATCTTTCAAGCAAAGTGGGAGAAAATACAGTACTCATGCTGCTTTTGTTACAGGCTGGGATCTTGTCCTCTTCTTTGTTGTCTGAGTGCACTGTGAGATCCCACAGCTCCCAGTGGACATGGACCCCAGACAAAGACCACTGTGTGCAGGCCAAGAAAATGAAAAGCATTGGAGAATGCGGGCATCGATCCCGCTGCCTCTCACATGCTAAGCGAGCGCTCTACCACTTGAGCTAATTCCCCAGCCCACAGCCTCTCACTGAGGTCCTCTCCCCTCCCAGGCTCCCATCCCACATCCAGCCTCACCCGCACCCAAAGCCTGCACCTCCCACTGGCCTGGCTCTCACACCCACAGCCAGACACCCCATTTTCCCAATGCAGATGACCCAGGAAAACCCCAGTGCTCAGGAGCACCAGCCCCTGCCCAGGATTCATCCCAAACTGCCTTGGCTGCTCATCTTCCCCTCCAAAGGAAAGAGCTCACGGATGGGCAGCCCTTGAGAGAGAACCTCCCGGGCAGGGCCAAAATGAGAGGTGCTGCAGGGTGTGGGCCAGAGCCAAAAGGGCACTCCTTCGAGCCGGAGTTGAACCAGCGACCTAAGGATGGCCGTGCAAGGGAGCCTACAGTCCTCCGCTCTACCAGCTGAGCTATCGAAGGAAGCATGGGGCATGGACACCTCGCACCTTCATCATGCACTCATCCAAACATTCAGCTCTCACACCACACCCATACATCTACACCACTCCCCTCAGCAGCAGGAAAGGCAGACATGCCTTACATCCACATTTTCCACAACCTCTCAGGCCCTGGCCACAACACACTCAGATTCAGTGGCTCATCCTAAGAAAGAATCAAAAGCAGAAGGCACCAAAGTCATCGGAAGGAATGGACGCCCACATGCCACAAAGACACTGCACAGCTCAGAGGGACAAGCACGGCTAGTGAGTTCCTGCAATGTCCACAATCACAGGTCATGGAATAGGTCAAAAAACAACATGTGTCTTCAGTCAGGGTGATCATCGAGGCACAATATCACTGGTCATCCCCAGAGCCATGGCCATTGCTGAGTTATATGGCAGGATTCCCATGCTGCAAATCAGAAAGAGAATTAATGCCCACAACTAAACATAAATACAGCTCCTGGACACAAGTGTGACTGTGGAGGTTCTCCAAAAATATGGTCAGGGCCAATCTGGCTCATAAGAGCAGTCAGGGCCTGGAGGACATGTAACAATAGCTATGCGAGGGAGCCTGCTGTAATCTTCTCTACCAGCAGCACTATTGATGGAATGGCAGGACTCCATCCAAGCTCTGCTTCCATGACAGAGCTGCTAAAAAACCGTTTTGGACGAGACCCCAGCACATGTCTCTTCTACCATCCTCCTCCAAGATCCCCTTGATCAAGGATTCCATTGGTTTCCTGAAGGATTCAGTCAGTCACCTCATGCCACCCTGCAAGCATGGAGAATGTACAGTGCCACAGGATTCCTTTTATTCTCCTGCCTCGCTTTGCTGAGGGTCAAAAAATGGAACCCGTCCCGCGTCACTTGTAGTGGACTGTTTGTCATTCCTCTGACAATCACCACAGGAAAAAGCCTAACTCCAGTCTCAAAAAGACACCTTGTAGGCATTCAAATGAAGTACTGCTTATCTTCCCCAAAGCCCTCTCTTCTCCAGACTCTGGACAAGCCCACATTCATTGCTCTCCCCTCAAAGGGCAAATGTCCCTGCTCCAAGACATCACGGTGGCCATGTTCTGAAGGCACTGCACTTGGTCAATGACTCTCTTCTACACCGAGACTCAAAGTCAGTCACATTAATCCAGGGAGTGTCAGGCAAGTGCTGAGTAGGAGTGGAGAAACCCTTCCTTTCTGGCAGAGCTTGTGCTGCCCTTGTTGCAGCTCCAGATGCGGTGGTGTTCTGAGCAGCCCAGGCACGCTGTGGTGAGACACAGCTCCCAGAGGACATGGACCCCAGGCAAAGACCACTGTGTGCAGGCCAGGGGAATGAAAAGCATTGGAGAATGCGGGCATCGATCCCGCTGCCTCTCACATGCTAAGCGAGCGCTCTACCACTTGAGCTAATTCCCCAGCCCACAGCCTCTCACTGAGGTCCTCTCCCCTCCCAGGCTCCCACCCCACATCCAGCCTCACCCGCACCCAAAACCTGCGCTTCCCACTGGCCTGGCTCTCACACCCACAGCCAGACACTCCTTCTCCTGATGCACGTGAGCCAGGACAAACCCAGTGCTCTGGACCACCAGCCCCTGAACACAGATCTCCCCAAACTGCCTTGGCTGCTCGTCTTCCCCTCCAAAGGAAAGAGCTCACGGATGGGCAGCCCTTGAGAGAGAACTCCCGGGCAGGGCCAAAATGAGAGGTGCTGCAGGGTGTGGGCCAGAGCCAAAAGGGCACTCCTTCGAGCCGGAGTTGAACCAGCGACCTAAGGATGGCCGTGCAAGGGAGCCTACAGTCCTCCGCTCTACCAGCTGAGCTATCGAAGGAAGCATGGGGCATGGACACCTCACACCTTCATCATGCACTCATCCAAACATTCAGCTCTCACACTACACCCATTCATCCACATCACTCTCCTCAGCAGCAAGAAAGACAGACATGCGTTACACCCACATTATCCATGACATTTACGGCCCATGTCACCTGACCACAACACACTCAGACTTGGTGACTCACGTTAAGAAAGAGTCAAAAGCAGATCGCAGTGATGTCAAAGGCAGGAAGGGAGAACAATATGCCACAAGTCTCTGCAAAACTCAGAGGGACAAGCACAGCTAGTGAGTTCCTGAAACATTCAAGCTCACAAGTCATGGAAGAGGTCAAAAAACAACATGTGTCTGCAGTCAGGATCAGGATTGAGGGTCAATATGACAGGACATCACCATGACTGTGGTCATTGCTGAGCCACATTGTAGGATTCCTGTGCTGCAAAAAAGGAGAGTGAATGCCCACAACTAAACATAAATGGAGATCCTGGACACATGCCTGGATGTGGAGATCTAGTAAAAGACTGGCCTGGGGCACTCCGGCCAGTTACAGCATTAAGGGCTTGGAGGACACGTAAGCGCAGCCATGCAAGGGAGCGCGCGATCTGCTCCACCACCAACACTACTGACATAACGGCAGGCCTCCATCCAGGCTCTGCCTCCATGACACAGACCTTAAAAAGTCATTTTGGGTGACAACTCAGCAAGTGCTTATGAGGAGCGGCTGAGAGAGCTGGGGTTGTTTAGCCTGGAGAAGAGAAGTCTGAGGGGAGACCTCATTGTTCTCTACAACTACCTGAAAGGAGGTTGTTGAGGAGAGGGAACTGGCCTCTTCTCCCAAGTGACAGGGGACAGGAAAAGAGGGAATGGCCTCAAGCTCCATCAGGGGAGGTTCAGGCTGGACGTTAGGAAATTTTTTTTCACGGAAAGGGTCATTGGGCACTGGAACAGGCTGCCTAGGGAGGTGGTTGTGTCACCTTCCCTGGAAGTGTTTAAAGGACGGGTGGACGAGGTGCTGAGGTGCATGGTTTAGTGATTGATAGGAATGGTTGGACTTGGTGATCCTGTGCATCTTTTCCAACCTGGTGGTTCTATGATTCCAAGATTATCCTCCTCCAAGATCCCCCTGAACAAGGATCGCCTTGCTTTGCTGAAGGCGTCAGCCAGTCAGCTCATGCCACCTTCCAAGCAAGAAGACTGTACAGCACCATAGGATTCTCTTCTTCTCTTGCCCTGCTCAGGGCAGGAAAATGGAACCTGTTCTGCCTCATTTGTCATCCATTGTTTCTCATTCCTCTGACAACCTCCCACAGAAAAAATCCTAACTCCGGTCTCAAAAACCCGCCTGGGATGCATGCAGATGATGCTTATCTTTCCCAAAGCCCTCTCTTCTCCAGTGTCTGGACAAGCCCACATTCATTGCTCCCTCCTCAAAGGGCAAATGTCCCTGCTCCAAGACATCACGGTGGCCATGTTCTGAAGGCACTGCACTTGGTCAATGACTCTCTTCTACACCGAGACTCAAAGTCAGTCACATTAATCCAGGGAGTGTCAGGCAAGTGCTGAGTAGGAGTGGAGAAACCCTTCCTTTCTGGCAGAGCTTGTGCTGCCCTTGTTGCAGCTCCAGATGCGGTGGTGTTCTGAGCAGCCCAGGCACACTATGGTGAGACACAGCTCCCAGAGGACATGGACCCCAGGCAAAGACCACTGTGTGCAGGCCAGGAGAATGAAAAGCATTGGAGAATGCGGGCATCGATCCCGCTGCCTCTCACATGCTAAGCGAGCACTCTACCACTTGAGCTAATTCCCCAGCCCACAGCCTCTCACTGAGGTCCTCTCCCCTCCCAGGCTCCCATCCCACATCCAGCCTCACCCACACCCAAAGCCTGCACTTCCCACTGGCCTGGCTCTCACACCCACAGCCAGACACTCCTTCTCCTGATGCACGTGAGCCAGGACAAACCCAGTGCTCTGGACCACCAGCCCCTGCCCAGGATTCATCCCAAACTGCCTTGGCTGCTCATCTTCCCCTCCAAAGGAAAGAGCTCACGGATGGGCAGCCCTGAGAGAGAACCTCCCGGGCAGGGCCAAAATGAGAGGTGCTGCAGGGTGTGGGCCAGAGCCAAAAGGGCACTCCTTCGAGCCGGAGTTGAACCAGCGACCTAAGGATGGCCGTGCAAGGGAGCCTACAGTCCTCCGCTCTACCAGCTGAGCTGTCGAAGGAAGCATGGGGCTCTGCCATGGGCCTTGACCAGCACACACTCATCCCACACCTTTCCATGTGCTCTTCTCTTGGATGCCTCTGCTCCAACATCCTGCTTCAAACAGCCTCGGATCCAACACCACAACACATTGCTCAACCCTTCAGGCGATCAATTCATGCAAACCACTAAGCAGAAAAAATAACGCCAGCTGCTTGGATGTCATCTTCTTCACCTGGACTATTCAACGCCAAAAAGAGCTTACCTACCTCCCAAGACAACTTTTATCCATCCAATATTTGTATGATGCCTTTTGCCTTCTCATCAAGCACCAGGCAAGAGGACAACATTTCTCCTACACGGTAACCTCCTCCTAAGTCTTGAACAACATATATAAACCCTGTGAACAACTCTTTCATCAGGCTGAACTGTCCTCATAACATACTCACATAGAAATCCCTCTATTTGCTGAGCTTCTTGTTGGCTTTCCAGAGAATAATCTCCAATTTATTGATGACTTCTGTACAAGGGTACTCGGAGGTGGACACAGTTCTTGAGATGACATTTGCATCTTTCAGGCAAAGCGGGAGAAAATAAGGTCCCTGTTAAACTACTCATGTTGCTCTTGTTACATGCTGGGATCTTGTCCTCTTCTCCTCTTCTTTGCTGTCTGAGAGCATTCTGAGATCCCAGAGCTCCCAGAGGACATGATCCACAAGCAATGGTTTTGTGTGCAGGCAAGAGCCATTAAAACCATTGGAGAATGCCGGCATCGATCCCGCTGCCTCTCACATGCTAAGCGAGCGCTCTACCACTTGAGCTAATTCCCCAGCCCACAGCCTCTCACCGAGGTCCTCTCCCCTCCCAGGCTCCCACCCCACATCCAGCCTCACCTGTACCCAAAGCCTGCGCTTCCCACTGGCCTGGCTCTCACACCCACAGCCAGACACTACTTCTCCTGATGCACGTGAGCCAGGACAAACCCAGTGCTCTGGACCACCAGCCCCTGCCCAGGATTCATTCCAAACTGCCTTGGCTGCTCGTCTTCCCCTCCAAAGGAAAGAGCTCATGGATGGGCAGCCCTTGAGAGGGAACCTCCCGGGCAGGGCCAAAATGAGAGGTGCTGCAGGGTGTGGGCCAGAGCCAAAAGGGCACTCCTTCGAGCCGGAGTTGAACCAGCGACCTAAGGATGGCCGTGCAAGGGAGCCTACAGTCCTCCGCTCTACCAGCTGAGCTATCGAAGGAAGCATGGGGCTCTGCCATGGGTCTTGACCAGCACACACTTATCCCACACCTTTCCATGTGCTCTTCTCTTGGATGCCTCTGCTCCAACACCCTGCTTCAAACAGCCTCAGATCCAACATCACAACACCTTACAAAACCCTTCAAACCACCAATTCATACAAACCACCAAACAGAGAAAAATCACCAGCTCCTTGGATGTCATCTTCTTCATCAGGACTATTCAGTGCCAAAAAGAGCTTACCTACCTCCCACATCAACTTTTATCCATCCAGTATTTGTATGATGTCTTTTGCCTTCTCATCAAGCACCTGACAAGAGTACATTTCCCCTTCTCAATCACCTCCTCCTACGTGCTGGAAAGTCATGTGAAAGCCACCATATTAACTTCTATTCCACCAGGCTGAACATTGCCAATATCCTCAGATTGTTCTTACTTACAAATCCCTCCATTTGCTGAGCTTCTTGGTGACCCTCCACAGAATTCACTCCATTACTTTGATGTATTTTCTGTACAAGGGTGCTCAAAGGTGGACACAGTTCTTGAGATGGCATATGGCATCTTTCAAGCAAAGTGGGAGAAAATACAGTACTCATGCTGCTTTTGTTACAGGCTGGGATCTTGTCCTCTTCTTTGTTGTCTGAGTGCACTGTGAGATCCCACAGCTCCCAGTGGACATGGACCCCAGACAAAGACCACTGTGTGCAGGCCAAGAAAATGAAAAGCATTGGAGAATGCGGGCATCGATCCCGCTGCCTCTCACATGCTAAGCGAGCGCTCTACCACTTGAGCTAATTCCCCAGCCCACAGCCTCTCACTGAGGTCCTCTCCCCTCCCAGGCTCCCATCCCACATCCAGCCTCACCCGCACCCAAAGCCTGCACCTCCCACTGGCCTGGCTCTCACACCCACAGCCAGACACCCCATTTTCCCAATGCAGATGACCCAGGAAAACCCCAGTGCTCAGGAGCACCAGCCCCTGCCCAGGATTCATCCCAAACTGCCTTGGCTGCTCATCTTCCCCTCCAAAGGAAAGAGCTCACGGATGGGCAGCCCTTGAGAGAGAACCTCCCGGGCAGGGCCAAAATGAGAGGTGCTGCAGGGTGTGGGCCAGAGCCAAAAGGGCACTCCTTCGAGCCGGAGTTGAACCAGCGACCTAAGGATGGCCGTGCAAGGGAGCCTACAGTCCTCCGCTCTACCAGCTGAGCTATCGAAGGAAGCATGGGGCATGGACACCTCGCACCTTCATCATGCACTCATCCAAACATTCAGCTCTCACACCACACCCATACATCTACACCACTCCCCTCAGCAGCAGGAAAGGCAGACATGCCTTACATCCACATTTTCCACAACCTCTCAGGCCCTGGCCACAACACACTCAGATTCAGTGGCTCATCCTAAGAAAGAATCAAAAGCAGAAGGCACCAAAGTCATCGGAAGGAATGGACGCCCACATGCCACAAAGACACTGCACAGCTCAGAGGGACAAGCACGGCTAGTGAGTTCCTGCAATGTCCACAATCACAGGTCATGGAATAGGTCAAAAAACAACATGTGTCTTCAGTCAGGGTGATCATCGAGGCACAATATCACTGGTCATCCCCAGAGCCATGGCCATTGCTGAGTTATATGGCAGGATTCCCATGCTGCAAATCAGAAAGAGAATTAATGCCCACAACTAAACATAAATACAGCTCCTGGACACAAGTGTGACTGTGGAGGTTCTCCAAAAATATGGTCAGGGCCAATCTGGCTCATAAGAGCAGTCAGGGCCTGGAGGACATGTAACAATAGCTATGCGAGGGAGCCTGCTGTAATCTTCTCTACCAGCAGCACTATTGATGGAATGGCAGGACTCCATCCAAGCTCTGCTTCCATGACAGAGCTGCTAAAAAACCGTTTTGGACGAGACCCCAGCACATGTCTCTTCTACCATCCTCCTCCAAGATCCCCTTGATCAAGGATTCCATTGGTTTCCTGAAGGATTCAGTCAGTCACCTCATGCCACCCTGCAAGCATGGAGAATGTACAGTGCCACAGGATTCCTTTTATTCTCCTGCCTCGCTTTGCTGAGGGTCAAAAAATGGAACCCATCCCGCGTCACTTGTAGTGGACTGTTTGTCATTCCTCTGACAATCACCACAGGAAAAAGTCTAACTCCAGTCTCAAAAAGACACCTGGTAGGCATTCAAATGAAGTACTGCTTATCTTCCCCAAAGCCCTCTCTTCTCCAGACTCTGGACAAGCCCACATTCATTGCTCTCCCCTCAAAGGGCAAATGTCCCTGCTCCAAGACATCACGGTGGCCATGTTCTGAAGGCACTGCACTTGGTCAATGACTCTCTTCTACACCGAGACTCAAAGTCAGTCACATTAATCCAGGGAGTGTCAGGCAAGTGCTGAGTAGGAGTGGAGAAACCCTTCCTTTCTGGCAGAGCTTGTGCTGCCCTTGTTGCAGCTCCAGATGCGGTGGTGTTCTGAGCAGCCCAGGCACGCTGTGGTGAGACACAGCTCCCAGAGGACATGGACCCCAGGCAAAGACCACTGTGTGCAGGCCAGGGGAATGAAAAGCATTGGAGAATGCGGGCATCGATCCCGCTGCCTCTCACATGCTAAGCGAGCGCTCTACCACTTGAGCTAATTCCCCAGCCCACAGCCTCTCACCGAGGTCCTCTCCCCTCCCAGGCTCCCACCCCACATCCAGCCTCACCCGCACCCAAAACCTGCGCTTCCCACTGGCCTGGCTCTCACACCCACAGCCAGACACTCCTTCTCCTGATGCACGTGAGCCAGGACAAACCCAGTGCTCTGGACCACCAGCCCCTGAACACAGATCTCCCCAAACTGCCTTGGCTGCTCGTCTTCCCCTCCAAAGGAAAGAGCTCACGGATGGGCAGCCCTTGAGAGAGAACTCCCGGGCTGGACCAAAATGAGAGGTGCTGCAGGGTGTGGGCCAGAGCCAAAAGGGCACTCCTTCGAGCCGGAGTTGAACCAGCGACCTAAGGATGGCCGTGCAAGGGAGCCTACAGTCCTCCGCTCTACCAGCTGAGCTATCGAAGGAATAACATGGTTGTGTAGGACACACTTTGATCCTCCATACCACTGCTCTGAGACATATTCCCCACAGCACACTCCAACCTGTTCTTATCTTTCACAGAATCGTAGAATCACTAGGTTGGAAAGGACCCACAGGATCATCAAGTCCAACCATTCCTATCAGTCACTAAACTATGCCCCTCAGCACCTCATCCACCCATCTTTGAAACACCACCAGGGAAGGTGACTCAACCACCTCCCTGGGCAGCCTGTTCCAATGCCCAACGACCCTTGCTGTGAGAAATTTTTTCCTGAAGTCAAGCCTGAACCTCCCCTGGCAGAGCTTGACACCATTCCCTCTTGTCCTGTCCCCTGTTAGAAGAAGCTGGAGAAGAGGCCATCTCCCTCATCTGCATAACCTCCTTTCAGGTAGGTGTTGAGAGCAGTAATGTCTCCCCTTAGCCTCCTCTTCTCCAGGCTAAACAACACCAGCTTCCTCAGCCACTCCTCGTAAGACTTGTTCTCTGGCCCCTTCATCAGCTTCATCACTCTTCTCTGGACTCCCTCCAGAGCCTCAACATCCTTCTTGTGGTGAGGGGCCCAGAACTGAACACAGTATTCAAGGTGCGGTCTCACCAGTGCCAAGTACAGGGGCACAATAACCTCCCTGGACCATTGGCCTTCTTGGCGACCTGGGCACACTGCTGGCTCATGTTCAGTCGCTGTCAAACCAAACTGCCAGGTCCTTCTCCTCGGGGCAGCTTTCTAGCCACCAGACTTCTCCCAGTCTGTAGCACTGCACAGGGTTGTTGTGCCCCAAGTGCCGGACCTGGCATTTGGCATTGTTAAAACTCATCCCATTGGTCTCAGCCCAGCGGTCCAGCCTGTACAGATCCCTTTGCAGAGCTTCCCTACCCTCGATCAGATCCACACTTCCACCCACTTTCATCCTATGTTCTCACTGACAGAGGTGTTCAGTGTATTCCTCTGACTTCATTTCTCTGAGTGCCCCGTCCATCTTGTGGAGTGGCTATAGGTGTGCTTGCCGCTTTGCCATCACATCACTTGCTGCTGTGGTCAGTGGTCCCAAAGTGGTGAGGGAAAAAGACGTTCACCATGAGAAAAATTCTAATGGACATAAATCCATGTGTTTAGTATGGGAAGTAGTCAGCAAAAGTCCTGTTTACATGGACTATTTTTTTTGGCTTCTTTCTTTTTCTCTACTCGTAATGACCAGCAATTACCCTGTAATTGGGAATATCACTTTTCCAGGGACCTACAGGGAAGCTTCTATATAGATGATATTTCTGTTATGTCATATAGTTCTTGTCCTTACTTTTATTGTTTCTTGGGTTGGAGTTAATGGAGTTTTTTTCTTAGTCATGTGAATTTCACTACCAGTATATAGAACTCTTTCTCACTACTGAATCATCTCCAATTAGTATATATCCTGTTTGTGTGCAGGGAGTTGTTCTGTTAACATACTGGTTTTGGTGAGGACAATTTTCCCAAAATCAGAATAAGAACATATATAATTTCTTTTTAATTGTACTCTGTTGAGAGCCATTCTATTAGTATTCTAAAACAATGCTAGTGAAAGTGAATGTGCAGCAATGTTTTTCACCTTCTTGAAACTACATTTAGTAGCTTTTTCCTTTTTTTTATGAGATTGTTGGGGATATGGAGAAGGCAAAAGATATCTTTGGGTTTATGAGAAAGGAAAGAAAGGCTGGAGAGTGGTTGCCTTATGCCTGCAGCCACACATGGGTTTTGAAAATAACACCCCTGCCTTTTTTTTTTCTTTTTAATTCTAAGTGTTGGAGGATTTTTTTCAGCTAAGAAAATGCATACATTGCATAAGCTACTTAAATAATTAGATGGCAAATCATGTCACTGAGTCATGCAAGACTCAGCTTGTTTTTCCAGTTTTTCCTAATTAATCTTTTCTTACGTTTAATGTACTACTTGTTAAACATGACTGAAAATTTATGTTAAAGGTAACACAGGTGCAGTATATTAAATATGACTGAACATGAACCCCTTCATGCTATTACCTCTTAAAGACATGTTTAAGGAGTTATTTATTATCTATGAGAAGATTAATTGGGTTCAGTGTGCAGAACTGAAGAGATCATTGGTGGAGGCTGCTCCCAGGCTCTTATCAATCTTGATATTGGCTTAATGTCTCCAAGGCAGGAACTGTCATCAGGAGCAAAATAGTTAGGTTTTACCAGGGAAATAATCTGTACTGGGACTTCAGTGGGAAGTCGAGCAAGACCCTACTCCGAGGATAAGTTTCTTAGAAGTGTGGGCAAACTGCTTCACATCATAAATAATGTATTTTTGACATAACAGTCATGACTAGCTCTGAACATTTACAGAACACAACACATCTTGACTGAGGTGAGGATCACAGAATTTAGAGCACTGCCAAATTGCTTTTGATGCCACTAGAGGTCAGCGCTAGTCATTAAATAAATGTCCTGGAAAAATCTCAGTGCCAGTTCTTCAAAGTGAGTGAAGGGGTTTTTTTAAAAGATACACTGCTGTCCATGCTTGTTTTGCAGGTGTGTGCGAACTCACACCTGCCAGTGCTCCAAAGTGGCTGGAAGCAATCTCTTCCTTCTCCAAGCTCTGCTTCCCTAGCACTGTCCACAAGCCAACAGTCCCACACCGTTCCTTTCAAGATGTACCTCTCCTCAGGTGCTGTAGCACTGCGTGCAGTCAGGGGAAGAAGACATCACTGAACTATGCCCCAGCAAAGGCTTCCCACCAGCATGAACAGCCCGAAACAGCTGACAATCAGTGCCCGTTGGCTAAGGACTGTCTCAGAAGCGTGACAGTGGGGAACTAGGTCCAAAGATAGACTCTTGAATATAGGGATAACTCACTAGGCTTTTCCACATTGTGCTTCAGAAAGATGCTTCCTTTCTACTACAGCTCCTGTGTTTTTCATCATCCCTGCCTGGGTTCCTGCATAGACACTGTTTACAAAATTTTTAATATAGCTACTGTTGATAGTTAATCAAAAACAGCACTTCCTCTGCTATAAGCAAAGGATAAGCAGTGTGACCATCATGCTTTTAAATAAACTTTAAAAAAAATCCTCATCTTTGTTGAAGCCTGCTGCAAATCAGGTGGCAATCATAATACGAGTGTATGTTATTTATTATCATGCTGCAATCTGTGCTTTCTGCATATACCACTGTCTCTTTTAACATGGTAGCTGACAAGGTATCAACACACTAAGCTCATGCTCAGGATAACAGGAATAACTCCTTTACCAAAACTTTCATGTTCAGTCACTTTGGGTCACTTTTCTTCTACTCACTACATCAGAGCTGGAAAAAAGAAGGCTGGGCATGGTTTTCAGAATGATTGTATCTCTACTAAAATAGTTTGTGATGTTTTGTAAGTGTCTGTATACGTACACACATATAAATGATTTATTTTCCTTTTGGGTTTTTTTGTATCATTTTAAGAAAATTGGCTCTGAAATACCATCCTGACAAGAATCCAGACAACCCAGAGGCTGCAGAAAAATTTAAAGAGATCAACAATGCCCATGCAACACTGACTGATCTGCCCAAGCGAAACATATATGACAAGTATGGATCATTAGGGCTCTATGTGGCAGAGCAGTTTGGTGAGGAAAATGTTAACACCTACTTCATGCTTTCAAGCTGGTGGGCAAAGGTAAGCTGTTATTTTCTGTTGGCAATCAAATGTTATAGTACACCCAGACAATTGCATACATAAGGAAACCCCTGAAAAACATGATCTCTCTACAGGCTTAACAAATAGTAGGATCTGAATATAAACCACTAATAAGAGCTTAATTAAAAAACATTATCTGGAAAATCAGCGGTGGCAGAATGTAACTTCAGCTCAGAATAGTGCTAATATAGAACGTTTTCTTCTTTTTACCTTGGTAAATAGTTAAATAGAGTGCATGTTTTGTAACACTTTCAGACATTAATTAGATTTTAATCTAGTGCTCCAGGTTAATTTTGACTTTCTTTTCAGTAATGACTAAATAAAAATGACTCATTGTTCAAAAACGAGAAGTCTCACTTATGTGACAACCAGTTAGTAAGTTATTATAGTACAAATTTAGCAGTGTTCTTTGCTTTATATAGCACACAACGTAAGTAAGCAATAATAATAAATAACATTCTGTGATTATGGTGTCATACATGTGCCCTGGTGGGGGAGTGAGAGAAAGGGAGTCAAAGAAAAGTTGAGAAGGGTGGAGTGGAGGAAGAGAGCAGGGAAGGATGGCAATGATGTATCAAAACTTGGCACATTGCTCAAGGAAAAACACATCATGGGCTATTCTGTTCATAAAGGAGTTATGTTATGAGCTGTCATTTTTTCACTGGAGTCCTCTGATGTTTGCAGATGTCAAATTTGGGTGTTTCTATGAATATTAAATGTTACAGAAATGTAAAAAAAAAAAAACCCAGAAATGCAAATATGCAAAATAAATGCTGCCTCAAACTATTTCCAGCCACAGAAACACAGGAAACCAAGGACTGTGCTGGAACACATAGAAAAATTATCTGTACTGTCTGAAGCAAACACTCTGTGACAGCTTTGATCTGAGAACCCTGAAACATGGATTCCTTCATCCAGCATGGATCAGGCCAGTGCTTTATTGCCATGCAGTCCCCTTTCAGACTGGGATGTCACTTGGGCACTTCTATAGGTCTGAGAAGCCATAATTTGTCTGCCGATTAAGATGAGATGGAAGCTGCTCAAATGCAGAACACTGAATGAAACTAATGATAAAAAACTGAGGCTGAAACTGCACTTGCAAAGGTGCAGTTGCACCCTCAGAAGCAGGCTGGATGCTGCTTGCTGGCAGCTGCCAATAGACTACTCCTGCTGCAGGCTGGACTCATCAACACAGACATTCTTTGCTGTCCACTCCCTCCCTCAGCCTCTTTGTCACAGCCCAGATGCCAGCAAGCATTGCCGTAGAGATTAGAGCGCAGCAGAATTGACTCCTTTAACAGTCTTGGTAAACAAGGTTTTCTTCACTATTTTTTGCTTCCTCAGCTTTTGTTTCCTCTTCTGCTTCTCAATCTTTAGTGGGGATTTTATGAAGTATAAACTCCTCTGTGGTTAGAAAATTAGGAACAGAAATCATGGCTGTGGCTTTGACTCATAAAAAGAGCAGTGGAGAGTACAGAGAGAAGTTAGTAAGTCCCTAACAGCTATAGAAGGAATGTCTGGATTGTTTCAAGAAAGCCGCATCCTAGAGGTGAGATGAGATATGCTGAATATCCCAGGAAAAGTAATCACTGTTTCATGATTTTAAGAATGCTGTGAAAAAAACATGAAATGTGCATATAGGCTCATTTGAGGATTGTCACAGGTGGTCTCTCTATCCCTCTCCAATGCCGAATCTTGCTACCTCCAAAGCATAAACAGGCCACCAAGTGTTTTTTGCAAGCTGAGCTCACTATTCCTTATCTCTTTTTAACTCATGCACAAGTGCTGGGTGAGTTTCAGTTTTTTATATTTGCCATTGTAATACTATTGGAGTCTATTTTTGGACTAGACGATCTCCAGAGGTCCCTTTTCACTCCTACCATTCTGTGATTCTGAGGCATCATCTGCAGATGACCTCTGGACCTCTAATTTCCTCCATTCTGGTAGAAGACAGTGGGGACCATGAGCTTTTGCTTGTTATCTTCCTCTTAAACTAGAAATGTTCCTGGCAAATCCTCTTCTCTGTCATACTCACACTGAGAAAATCTGACAATCGTGAGAAGGTGTATCATTAGAAGTAAGCAAACTCAAATGAAAGAAGAAATGCAAAGTGAAAATTACTTTTTTTTGGAGTGACAGACTTCTTAGCAGGCATATTGAACTGGGAACATACTGACATGGGTAATGGGAACTTGAACTGCTTCTCCACTGAGAGGCATAGGGGTTCTTTATTCAACTGTTGGAAAAAAAAAATTCTCCCTCTGCTATGAAGACAGTTTATTGACCATATCAATATACTGATTTCTGATTTACCAACTATGATAATATAAGCAGAAAAAATCTGACAACGTACAGGGTATCATGAATGCATTCAAGTATATTTTGCCCCCATATGCTTTTATTCTGGGTTGCTTTTTTTTTTTAATTCCATCCATTGTGAAGATTTATTCCACTTTATATCATAAATGATAAACAGCCAGATAACTTTTTCTTAGGGCTTATGGGATTTGCTAACAGTTTCAGGCGTCTGTTGGAAGGAAAACATTTTAAAACAAAAAGTCAGAGTCCTTCTTTTCATTTAAAAGCATCTCACTCACTCTTGATATAAGCCTATATTAATGTTAGGTACATAAATATTCTTATTACCTTCAAAGATGCTCCAGTTGGCCCCTGCTAACATTGCCTGAGACATGCATACATAACTGAGGGTTATTTACATGGCTGTATTGTCAAAGTTTGACAATACTCTGAACTTTGTGCTTATTTTATTCTTCAACTGCACGTTTTCTTATGAATATAACAAATAGTGAAAGGAAGACTGTGTAACAATAATGCTAAAGTCTGGCCATGCCTCCCACCCATATACACCCGGGTGGCCATAAAGCTGTGCTGGCTTTACAAATAAATTCCATATATCACCTTTAATTTGCTGCTCAGGAATGCCACTGGCATTGAGGTGCCGAGGGGCATGGTTTGGTGATTGATAGGAATGGTTGGACTCGATGATCCTGTGGGTCTTTTCCAACCTGGTGATTCTGTGGCTTTCCTTTGCTCTTATACAACTATGTCCATGAAGAGATGTGGAGATTTCTTCTTTACCACAAACATCTCAGCAGGCCTGAATCCACCACGGGCCAGGAACCAGGATTCCATCATGTCCCCATGGATCACAGGGCAGCAATACCAGAGGGTGCGCTGCCCTCCTGCAGCCCCATCCCACTGCTGCAACACAACATGCAGCTCCCAATGCAAGCAGCTGCAGAGCTGTGCTATGAATCCAGGCAGTGACCTCGTCTGGAGGAAGAAAACCTCTGTAAATTAAAGTTTTCTGGCTGAGATCTGTGGTCCCAGCCCCAGGCAATTATGCTGGTTCTGCTAAATCCTCTGTGCTCTGTGCCACAGGGACAGGAGTAAGACGAGGGTGATGCAGGGGGGAACTTCTTGCTGCACATGTCCCTAGATCAAGAAACCACAGCCTGAGGAGTCTAACTTAGGAGTTGTCACACGTGTGCTCCTGCACAGGCTTATGGAGGGAGAGAGAGATACCTTCAACAGGCAATTCAGATTCTTTCGGGGCTGAATCACTCTGGAAAGGGCTTTCAACTTCTCATTGAATGTGTGGGGAGGCCATGGGAGCTACAGTCCTGATTTGGATGCCTTAGTTCAGTGACTAAAATTCTGTGGGATGCATCTTGGTCTTTGCTTCTTTTTCTCTCCACTTTGTTATTAGAAGGAACCTGCCACTAAATAAGTATTTGCAAAAATGATCTTGGGCAAATGAATCATTTTAAGGTTGGTGGGGTTTTGCATACGACCTGAAAGTTTTTTCCAAGGACCATCAGCTAGAGACAGACTTTCAGAAGTTGAGCATGCAAGGGCCTGTTGGTTGGTGTCTTCTTTGCAGACATGGTCCTGAATGGCAAGTAGGAACTGGTAGGTAAGGAGGACTTTGGAAAATTGAACCTTGTTTAGCCACTTGGCCAGTAGCTGGACTAATCTGAGGTGTCAAGCACTGGAAGGAACTTGAGTTCTTTTGACAAGGATGCCACGAGTTTCAGGAAGGTCATTGCTCATGGGGTTTTCCTCCCACTGTGTTTAACCCAGGTCCTGTTTGCAGTCTGTGGGCTGCTGACCGGCTGCTACCTCTGCTGCTGCCTCTGCTGCTGCTTCAACTGCTGTTGTGGGAAGTGTAAACCCAAAGCACCCGAAGGGGAAGAGCATGAGTTTTGTGTGTCTCCAGAAGATTTGGAAGAGCAAATTAAGAATGACATGGAAAGAGGTGTGTATTATAGGGGCTTACCGTGTGGCAAAGCTGTTGAAAACAATCTTTGAAGCTTGTAGACCAGATGTTCTGCTCACAATTCTGAGGCTGTTTCCAGGCAGCAGTGGAGCCATGCCAATTCACTCCAGCTAACACCACAACTTGACGATCTTCCCAAGTTGCATATTACTGAAAAACTATTTTGGCACTAGCAATTAAGTATCTCCTGTATCACTTATAAGATCCATCAGCATCAGAAGTCTCAGGGCTCATAGATCCTGAACTTATAGATTAGAGTCTGCCTTGATGGGTGCTTGCCTCATCTGATCTGCCTGAGTTAGAAGTCATTTGCTTTTTTATCCATGTAAAAGGCTTCAATAAAAGATGCAGTACTTCCAACAGTAACGTTTCACCATAACCTAAGAGAGTTTGCATGGGAGCTGTCACCATCCTGCCCCTCTCCCTTCCAGTCCCTAAGATGCTCACACTCTTCTGTAACAGCAGTAACAAATGTGCTGCCTTACCAGGAGCCAGATTTTGGATACAATCGACGTGAAAACTAATCCTTTAAAAAATGTGTGTAGCTCCTTGCCCATTTAATTCCCTGCTGTGCCTCATAGTGGTGCAGGCCAAGTGCTAAGGCCAGCTCAAGGAACAGAGCATGAGAGCCCAGCCAGGAACATGGGCTGGGGCAGTGGGACTCCCATTGCAGCAGGTGACCCTCTTTTCTTGTCTTTGCTGCATCCGCCAGCTGCATACTGATGTTTTGGCTATATCAGAGGATGATGGTGTTGATTTCCTAATTTGACGCTAGAGTGGATGGCAGATATTGAACAAAGAGTCCTGTCCTAATCTGCTGAAGTCGGGGATAGTTGTACCTTCATCTTTAGGGATGGCAGAAGTATTTCAAACTGGTTATGTTTAGACACTTGCAGGACAGGCTGAAAGAAGCAACAACCTCTGCTTCAGCAGTAAGAGATCAAGCTATCAGGGTAAGACCTGGGCCACTTTTCAGTTGCAAATTTATATAAACTATGATTAGGATTACACTTGTTTATGAAGAAGGACCTAAGCAGTCAGCTCACTCTTTCTCTCTTCCTTTGTTACGGAAGTTCTTACACAGTTATATTCTTACGTTTATTTATGCTTAAATTAGCACTGCCAGATTGCACGTGTCAAGTTCCCTTAGCAGGAATAATTCCCCCCCCCCCAACTTTTCACACAAATTTTCCCTTCCATAAATATGTAACAAAACACTTGTAGTAGTTGAAACAAATGCTATTTATATAACTGATATAGCAATGTGTGGTAGTGATTTTAATTTGGTTTAGCCTAGAGGCATATCAAGGTAAACGCAGTCAGCTCAAAAATTTATCATATTTAATCAGTCTCTGCAAAAGCAACAAAAACTATTAGTGAAAACTTTATAACCACAATGTGTTATTTGAAGTAAATATAATATACTCTATGTCATTAGGCACCTGAAAAGGGCAAATCTAAAACGGGTCTTGGTATTTATGGATTTATGACACCAAAGTCAAGTTTGAAATATAAAGATGGTGTTTTAAGAGAAAGAATGTTTTAATTCTACTTTTTTTTTCTTTTCAATTTGGCAAGTATTTTGCTCTCTATGAATATCCAGCACAAAATTCACCAGTGTCAGAAAAAAGTGTCTCCCTCCTTTCTGACACAGGTGGTATTTATTGGCATGCAGTAATCCTAGGCCACTTTCCCATCCCTTTATTGCCACCAAGTCTCACTGAGTTATCAATTTTAAAACATAATTTAGTAAAGTTCCAACCCAAAAAATTAATTGAATGTGGAATTATGTGTTCAATTATTTTGAAGACAATATTAAGTATATAGGTTGGGCTTGGGAAACAAGTAGATATTTCTCTTTTTTCCTACCTTTCTCTTCAATCTTGCTAGATTTTCCTATCAATCAACTAGCTTGCATCAATAGAGTAGAACTCTATTTTAAAATTAGGTTATAAGACAGCAACATATTGGGAATAAAAGTAAAAACTTCATGACAGAGGATAATGTGGGCATCTTTTCTGCAGCTGAAAGGGAAATATTGTGTTTTAAAAAAATTAATGACGACCAGCTCAAACGGCACATCTTCCCTCCCTCTTCACTCCCTTACCCTCCCTTCAGATTTTAGGGATGCTGACCAAAAAATGCGGCTGTCTACAAATGACATAGATCAGGCTTTTCCACCAGACATTTTTAAATGTTCAGTTGTAGAAATTAAAACTCAGTGCTTACTTTATGTAAATAACAGAAATGCTCTTGTAGGTAATTCAGAAACAAACTGAAATCCCTCCTGCAGCAGATTTCATCCTATTAGGATCCAAATTCTTCACATGCCCTCTGCCCACAGACTGAACATTCTAGCTGGTAATTAATTTCTTTGCTTCCTGCCGTTCCCAGTAGCCACATTATTGCTAGCCAGAACTATTTTACTAAGGTCAAAATACAGATTCTCAAGTTAAGTCCATACTTTAATTTATCCAGATATTCTGTAGTCAGTCATTGCTTTTCTCAGGAATGCAACATCAATAAGGTATTACCATTCCTCATGCTAAAAAAAGTCTGAGAGTGAGTCTCCATCAGTTGCTGCTGTACTCAGTGAAAGCAGCTCGGAGCTGGCCCTGCTGTGCAGAAGAGGCAATATGCACTTTGTGAGAGTCAAGATTTAGACTTCATCTTTTGAGTGCAACAGGAATAATTGTCAGAGTCCTCCACATTTCTCCTCAACAAAATCAAAGTGTTACACAGTTGATTTCATTCCTCAAATTAACATACCACATATTTGTTAGCAAAAAAAATAAGATATGTGAGGCCAAAACTTAAGGGATCCCTTCCCTAAAATGTAAAAGAAAAGTGAGTTGTCACTAAAATCAACTCAGTCATGTCAAAGGCTTCAATTCTGATGAACTGGCATATCCTTCTAGAAGAAATTTTTATTCAAATATATTTAACTAGTTTCAGTGCTCAGCTAGTTGCAGATGCACTGTGAGAGATTCATTTCACAGCATGTACTCTCATGGGTAGCATGTGCAGAGACGGGCAATGAAGCTGGTGAAGGGGCTGGAGAACAAGTGTTCTGAGAGGTGACTGAGGAAACTGAGGTTGTTAAGTCTGGAGACAAGGAAGCTGCAGGGAGACCTTATCACTGTCTACAGCTATCTGAAAGGAGGTTGTAGAGAAGTGGGTGTTGATCTCTTCTCCTAAGTGGCAGGTGATAGGATCAGAGGGAATGGCCTGAAGCTGCATTGGGGAGATGCAGATCAGACATAAGGAAAAATTTCTTCACCAGAAGGGTTATCAGGCACTGGCAGAGGCTGCCCAGGGATGTGGTTGAGTCATCATCACTGGAGGTACTTAAGCGACAGGTAGATGAAGTGCTTAGGGATATGATTTAGCAGTGGACAGTTATGGTTGGACTTGATGATCTCAAAGGTCTTTTCCAACCAAGCAGTTCTATGATTCTATGATTCTATGATTCTATTTTGCTTCCACTGAATTCAATAGCAAACCATGTGTTGACTGTTGTGGTCCCAGAGGAAATGAGGTTGGAATTTAGATTTGCCTTCATACTTCAGGGTATAGTGATGCACTCAAACAGTTCGACAGGTTCGACCTCCTCTCCTGTTTGGTTATCATTGTAAGAACAAAGCAAGTCATTTCTATACCAACTTTCATTTTACAGAAAGTGAGATCTGGGAGAAAAAAAGACAAAAAAAAAAATAAGAAGAAAAGAACCCGAATAATGAAGTATTTTCCCAACTCAGAAGTAATAAGTTTTTAGCACTTCATTGTCTCCTCCACACTCCATCTGATACCAATGTAGGCGAACAGTGAGCAAGAGCTATCTATAGAAAACAGTTTAAACTGTGAATTCTGTGGCACCTCCACTCTGCAGCTCTCCATTAGCAGGCTATATTTGTATAGTTTATTATACCATGGGTCCCTGTTCTGATAAAAAACATCATACATTTTAGAAGGGTGTGGGCTTGGGGAAGGTGTCAGCTCAGAACTGTCTGTAGATCAGCTGGAAGCAATGCGACAGATTTGCAGTAGGCCCTATTCCCTGTTTGCACGTCTGGGTATCGCAGCAAAATGAACTGCTAGACTCTGCCCTCCACCAACAATCTTCCATAAAATGAACAACTTGGAGGCAGCAAAGGGTGGGAGGAAGTGATGCTCAGAAATCTAAAAAATACATCGCAACTTAAAAATGGATTGGGACTGCCAAACTACTCTGTGCCCAAGCTGAGCTCCAAGCATTAATTACTCATATACTTTAAGAAGTTATGAAACATGTCTGCCTTTGACCTTGTATCTAAATACAGAATTGCCCATACAGAGAAGCTGCTTGGCATTTAATCATTCTTGCCTTTCACCTTGACAGACTCAAAGTTGTTCTACCCCCACTGAGGGGAAACCGTATGGCATGCAATTAGAGTCCTGCTCTGGGTTAAATCACTCCTGTACATTACATCTTTTGCCCATGATTCATCCCATCAACTGTCATATAAACAGGAAAAAATGTCAGATGATTTCTTTTGCTTAACATTTGGTCATTTGGAAAAAAAAAGTCAACATTTGTATTCAATTACTGTGAAGGCTGTGCTAGTATCGAGATATAGATAGTCCAGAGCTTTTAATAAGAAAACACTTCACTGAGGCGGCTGAACCTTTAAAATTCAGTCTCCGAGTCTTGATTCCCCTCCTCCCGCCCCTCACTCTCCCTGCAAAACGGTGGGTTGGAAAGAGGCCCTGGAGAAGGGCAGCCAAACCTTGTTCATTATCAGAGGGAACACAACAGCCGTCAGGGAACTCTGTAAGGATTTCACTTTCCTCCACTCTACAACAAACACATTCTTTACAGATATATTGGGAAACCAAACATTAACTGCACGGAATGAGAAAGTTACAAGCAGCAAGGATTTATGTAGTGATAATGGGAGTTTTTGGCAGTTCCAAACTCATTAAAACAGTAATTCTCAAAATCCTATCCTAAATATATTACATAAGACTTCAAAATGCAATTTAACATTTTTATTTAACTTGCTGGCTTTCAGGATCTATATGGTTTCTTGCCTCCCAAGTATATGACTGCTTATACAGTTTTTTCCTTTTAATTCTTCTTTCTTTACTATTAACTTTGCCTTTTTCAAGACTCATTTCTGGCCCATTCTTGCAAGCACTGTCAAGGTTAGTGCTTGCTGACTCACAAGAGTGCTCATTATATTCAGATGTTTGCAGGAACAAGCACTTGGAGTTGAAACAGGCAGGGACCGTCACCTTGCAGTCTGTGCAAAGCACCATGTACAACTAATAACAGCAGCAATAGTCACCCAGAAATCTGCCATTACATATGGACAAGGAGTAAGAACATTTGTAGACTCAGTGCGTGCATAGCTTTCTGTAAAGCCAAAATTAAGCCATAGCCAGAACAGTATATGATATTTTGTGGTGCTAAGCAGAAATCTGACTTTGGTAGCAAGCACAGAATTCTTAAAGTATCTTTTGTTTTCCTCCTGTATTTAGATGGAGATACTCCTATTGTGCTTCAGCCGACTAATGCAACAGAGAAGACACAGCTAATAGGAGACAGCCGTCAGAGCTATCACACAGACTCCTAGGGCTGGCAAACAAGACCTGTTGGTTCTTCCCACTGAGTCTCACAGCAAGAGGAAGCTCTGCAGCCTATACTTCTAGTCAGTTTTAAGCTAATCAACAGTAACCCACGAGTAATTTCCT